>NC_065570.1:10170803-10476493 GCF_937616625.2 Mercurialis annua
TAGGTTAGGTTAGCTCTAGAATTTACTAGATTCTGAAAATTTCTATAATAAAATTAGATAGGTCGCTCGCATAGTTCCCTATCTACAATACTGCTATTTACTGAAAATTTTTTACTGAAATAAAAAATAAATATAGAAGTAGAGTCATTTGAATGTATTGAATTAGTAATGTAAAAAGGAATATTTAGGTTAGCTTGAAAGTCTGAGTTATATAATTAGCAAGTTAAATTCATATTAAATTAGGTATACCATGAAAAAGGTGGCTAAAGAGCTATTTATGTCTTTAAGGTTTAGACAAGGTTTGAGTATTTCTAATTTAACCCATCAAACTTGTAAATTGTTCTATAAACTTTTAAGGCATTCTAAATAGTCCATTTTCTGAGATTAGTATGGGCTATTTGCAATTAATTACGCTTCAATCTTTCAATTTCGTCACTGTGTACTAATCTAGCCATTTGAATTCAGACATTCAGATTGTTGGCTCGTCATTCAAATGAGTTTTTCTGGAAATTACAAATGGATGCTTCATTTTTTTATTACTTTTTACCTATCCGGAAAATAGTTGTCTACAATTAGCAATATAGATATAAGTAAAAGGTTAATTCGGATCCTGAACTTGCAACTTGGATCAAATAACTCCATTTGACCATTTTGATTAAGTATGCACAAATACTTTTTATTTTTTTTTTGTCAATTAAGGACAAAACTATATAATAAAAACAAGTTCAGAGATTAGGATTACCTAATTTTATCATTAATTGACCTAAAAATAAAGAGTAGTTATTAATTAACCTCAAAATTAAAGGTATTATCTTTAATTAAAAAAAATAGTTGAAAGTGAGTTATTTAAGATCGAATTACAAATTCAAGACCGCGTTGACCCTTCAATCACTTTCATCATATAGTTATGGATACATAGATATGACCAACTTCTACTGTCAATATACCGAAATTTTTTTAAGTATACTTAGTTCATCACGTCATCCGTGTATTAAACTTATCACATTATGACACGTCATTAAAATAATGACATTATCGTAATATTACTATTAAAAATTATAAAATAGTAATAAACAAAATTACGATAGTACCACTATTTTAATGACATGTCATAATATGATAAGCTTTTACGAATGACGTGATAGACCGAGTATACCTAAAAAACCATCCAATACACCCTCCAATATACCATTTGAAAATGCAAAGCACTTTCCTACTTTGTTAGTTAGAAAATGCCAAACATTTTTCTTTCGTTAATGAAGCAAATAAATTTCAAAGACTATACAAAACTAAACATAGATATTAGCTAAACTCATCTCTTCTATTATATTTAAAAAGGAAATCTTCTGGCGAGAAAACCAACAATTTCATCCTCCACTTTACAATTTCTATTCTATCTATCCGAAGAAACAAATATTTTCCTCCTCAAATTTTATTTTTTTGATAAAGAAAAGAGAAAAAAATGTCCTCTCCAAAAGCAACAATTCATGACCCTTTCAAAGCCTGGAAATTCTTGGTTTTCCCTAACATCAACAAAGCCACTGATTTCTGCTCTTTTATAATAAAAACAATTATGATTATTTGTACTATTCTTTCAATCTTTGTTTTCTTCTACTTTTCTTTCTCTTACCAATTCCAATGGCTTTCTTGTCCTGAATTCGACCGAGTTTCCTTCTCCGGTCACCGAAAACTAACTAAAAACAGCATGTCCGCTAATATTCATCAAGAAACAAACGTAACCCATATCTTATTCGGCATTGGCGGCTCCGCAACGACATGGGAGGATCGCCGCCACTACAGTGAGCTATGGTGGAGACCGAATATAACCCGAGGGTACGTCTGGCTCGAAGAGCCGCCACAAGAGACGTATTCCTGGCCAGCAACCTCACCGCCATATAAAGTATCAGAGAACACCTCGAGGTTCAAGTACACTTGCAGCTACGGCTCGCGTTCAGCTCTGCATATCGCGCGAATTGTAAAAGAGAGCTTCGAGTTGGGACTGGATAACGTGAGGTGGTTTGTCATGGGAGATGATGATACAGTGTTTTTTGTGGAGAATTTAGTGAAAGTGTTAGCGAAATATGATCATAATCAGATGTATTATATAGGCGGGAATTCAGAGAGCGTTGAACAAGATGTTATACATTCGTATAATATGGGGTATGGTGGCGGTGGTTTTGCTATTAGTTATAGTTTAGCTAAAGAACTTGTTAGGGTTTTAGATGGTTGCATCGATCGGTATCATAAGTTTTATGGCTCTGATCAGAAAGTTCAAGCTTGTATTGCTGAGATTGGTGTCCCTTTAACCAAAGAACTTGGTTTCCACCAGGTTTGTGACAAAGTTTTGTTTCATAGATAGTTTGGGATAACTTTCATTTGCAGTCCCTTGACTTTTATTTCTCTACCATATATCATAGTCCTTTAAACTTTAATTTTTTAACTATTTTCTCCAAATAAAAATCATATTGTTAAATTTTTGACAGAAATCAAGCTGGAATAACGTAAGAGTAGATAACATTAATATAAGATAGAGATTAAGTGAAAAAATTATTATAAATTAAAATTTAATAACTATGGTGAAAATTGGATTGTAGTTGAAGGATTATCAATGAAAGTTGCCCATTATATTGATATGATATCAAATATGTGTCTATTTTTAAATGCCTATTAGGAGTTCAAAAATTAATCTAAAGTTGTGTTTATTATATAATATTTTAATTAGTATTATTCTCTATAGAATTAAACTTGTATTTTATGTTGCAATAACAAATTTACAGTTTAAACATTTTATGTTTTTAAATTTTATTTTTTAAATATTTTTAAAATTTAAAATACTTTGTGCTTTTAATTCATTTTTATAGTAATGTTTATATTGCTATTATTTATTACAATATATTTACAATTACGTGACATAACTAACACTAACGATTTTTATATTTTCAATATTTTATTTAGTTTTTACTATGTTTAAAGCCTAGTATTTTTGATATAATTGCAGCTTGATATAAGAGGAAACCCATACGGTTTACTGGCAGCACACCCGCTGGCTCCACTAGTCTCACTCCATCACCTAGACTATGTGCACTCAATATTTCCAGGCATGAACCGAGTTGACTCACTTCGCAAGCTAGTTAAACCATATCAAATGGATCCGGGTCGGATGCTTCAACATACAATCTGTCACGATTTGACCCGTAATTGGTCGGTATCAGTATCTTGGGGCTATACTATCCAATTATATCCATCAATAGTGACAGCAAAGCAGCTTGAGACAGCATTTCAAACATTTCAAACATGGAGAAGCTGGAGCAATGACCCGTTCACATTCAACACCCGACCCATGAGTAAGGATCCATGTGAAAGACCAGTTGTGTATTTTTTGGATGGAATTGTAGAGAATGTTGTTGGTCAAGGTCAAGGGTTGACTAGGTACAAGAGACACGTGGAAGATGGAGAGACGAGTTGTGACCGACCCGAATATGGTGGAGTTGAAACCGTTCAATTTATCAACGTGACTACAACTTCAAGATTGAATTATGACATTTGGAATTTGGTAAGCTAATTAATATTTTCCTTCGTTTTCTAATTTTTGTTTTGTCCGTAGAAGATGCCTAACTAACGACCAAATGTCATTAATCAAACGGCCATCTACAACTTTAGCTTTAGTTCACCTAGATAGACACATTAGACAAGGACTAAAATTTTAATTATGTTACTGATTTAATTTTAGGATTACTTATATATTAAATTTGGTCTTTTAAGTTTGTAGCGATTTAAACGTTGTATTACCTATTTATAGCATTTTTTTTCGCATCACAAAGTATAAAGCTACAAAATAGGTATTAAAACGGCGTTGTGTTATATAAAACGATTCCAAAAAACGAAATGTGCTATATACTGTTAAATTTAAAAAAACATTATAAAATCGTTAAAAATGTAATAAATCTGAATTTAATATGTAAATAATTCTGAATTTTATGGGCGGTTGTAAAACTAAACAAAAATAAATTTCATAAACTATCTAAATTTAATTTTTCGGTATGAATTTAGTAATTAATATACAAGGCATACACGTAGGTGTTTAATTGACCTACATTAAACACATCAAACCCTTAGATTACATTAAATACACCATAAAGACAAAGACGAAGTCAATAGTTCATTTCTAGTTGGTGTATTTTGAATAAATATTTTACGATGTTATATAGTTTATGTAATGCAATTTTGTATTCAATCAAATGTTTGATGCGCATATTGGTGATTGGTGAGTGACTAACACGTTTAATGAATAATGGAACTAAACAGGCACCACGTAGACAATGCTGTCAAATAATTCATAGTGGAGAAAACATAGAAGTCAAGATAAGAGGGTGCAATCCGTTTGAAAGTGTTACTCCTCCATAAACCATTTTACTTGTAAATCGATGACTTATAAATTTTGTAATCAATAATGATATTAATTTTTCCTTTTATGTGTAACTTAAACTTATCTATAAGTTTTTAACAGTTCCAATCGATAGTTAACACATTAATTTTAGGGTTTTTTTTGTAAAAATATCCATGTTGTATTAAAACAATTTCAGTATTACTTATTGATTTTCTTTTCACAAAAAAACTTTGATTTTACAAGAAATTGAAAATTTTCGTTTACATGAAAAATTACAAATATATGATTTTCTGAAGTTCTTTTACTTTCAATTTTTTTATAAAAAGTATTAAAAGATAAATTTATTATTAATTCACCATCGATTTACTATTAGTTATATAAAGATGTTCAGTTTATTTCACTTCCATTACTTTTAGTTTATTTATTTTTTGAGAAAAAATTTATTTTTAATTAATCAACCATTAGAGTTAATAAATTCATTAACTGACCAGAATGGAGCTTCACCGGAGAATAAACAGTCACGACCAAAAACCACACCCCATTTGATAAGGGTAGTGCAACTTGATTACAAACTTCATTAATGTGCTGAAAGCAAATCGAACGATCACCAACTAACGCATAATAATCGTGAATAATATCATGAATATGATCAATAGAAAGTCTACGTTGTTGCAGCCTATGAATAACACCAGCAACATCATACTCCATAAATAGATCCGGACCAGGAATGGAAAATGCAAGGTTCAGACTGAAGCCCATAGCTAGAGCTTCTACTAACTCGATGTCCATAATTCCATGAAGAAAGGAACCCTGCTGCTAATGATTAACCTAAACTCGTCTCTGATAACAACGCTTGTAACTAATAAGTTCTTCGAAGGAACAATTGAGGCATCCGTATTCAGTTTTATAGCTGACAGGGGCGGAGCATTCCAAGCCAGAACTGAAACAGGCCTAGTACAAGTAACTTGGGGACGTGAAGCTTGAATCATAGTTGGAATGCATACGAACAGCAATGGATGTGGAAGTCTATTATTATAAAAAACGATATTGTTGTGGTTATTCTAGATAATCCAAAGACTTAGAATGAAGGTTTGGATTTTTTCATTCTTCAACGACGTAAATATTATTTCTACTCGGCCCATTCTCTCAAAGTACCACCCTGGTTTCCATTTACTCTCAAATTCAGAGGAGAAAACAGCTATAACCCCCAGACTTCCTCGCTTTCCTTTAGAGCATGAATATCAGTTTCCTCCATAATACCGCATCTCAGGCAGCTCTCTGCTACAGGTGCCGTATGTTTTTACTAAGTTGACGTTAATGGGAAAAGTTTGATGATAGATCTGCCATAATAAATGTCCGACTTTCGGAAGAGCCGAGTGTCACGACCCAAAATTTTGAGTCGAGACCGGCGCTAGGGAATGGGTGTGATAGCACCGAAACCCGTAGTAAGCCTAAAACTCACTATAAATTTTTTTTTGCGAAAGCAAGAACAAATCATATTAAAAACGTTCTCACATAACTTCTTTAAGAAAATATATTTATATCAAAATACTATATCTCTTTCTGGAACCCATGCAAAACAACTCTTTAAAACCAGGGTCTTACAATGCGACACATCATTTCAGCATTGCCCGGTTTCAACCAAATCATACCATAAGAAAATCCAATTCCACTCATGGGTAATTGGTACAGAATTCAAACAGATTAAACAAGGTTTTATAAACCTTTCATATATGCCAATTGTATCAGAGTTTACAATCAAACCATTTGAAATCAAAACATTATCTATAAAAGACGTCTAATGACTACTACAGCGCTACGAAGTAAAACTTACTTCTGACCATATTTTCAAAACCATTGCAGACTTCCGGAATAAGAATGGAGGCCCAATACTTCAATTACTTTTAACCTGAAACAAAAACTGTAGGGGGGGTCAGCTAACGCTGAGTGAATATACATCACTAATGAAATTACTCAAAATTAGCATCGCATTTTAAAACAAAACAAATATGTATTAATATATATTACGTATTTCAATCAATTGATCTGATCAAAACCTTAATGTTATAAACAATCATGAACTAGAAAATTCCTAATACTCATAACAATAGCGATCTTCTAATCTTGATGGTGGTTACGGGATAGTTCAACCATGTCAACCAACCATCTGGCCGGGCATCGTGATAGTTCAACCATTATGCATCATACCATCATAAATCCAACATTGCAGCGGAGTTTCGGGATAGTTCAACCATGGCGATTCACTAGATACAGACCGCGGGATAGTTCAACCATGCTAACCTCGTATCGTATTCACAAATAAGTTAGTCTAATTCTATTTGCTAAGACTTACCCAACACTGGTGATCACACAGCCTATTGATAGCTCGTTTCCCCTAATCATATACTAGTTTTCACAATTCAATATGATTGATAAATCAATATACAAAACTCATATATATAACGGGCAAATAATATATCATGCGATGCATTTTAATACTAATTTGTAGTATAGCATAAAATAAATTTAGCGTAGAATACGCAAAAGTAGTGTATACTCACTACTTGCGATCCATAGCCTTCAATCAAGTAAAGCGGTTTTACGTTCCTCGAATTCCAGGTTCTATCGTAGTTGTCTCGTCGGGTTTACGTAATTACAATAACTATGTGTAATTAATACGGATTCTAATTCAAAATACTTTAATCATCGATCACGTAAAAAAGGTCAGGGGTTTTTGAGGTATTAGGCCTTTTAGAAACAATCTATAATTATAACAAATTTTATTTATATTTTTTTATTTTACAGATAATGATATTTTTTTAGTTTTTTTTTGGCATTGTTGGTATTCGTTTTTAAAAATAAAAAATAATGTTCCTAAAAATTTGTTTTTGCATATAAATAAAATAATTTAAATTAGATAATAATTTGATTCCGCGCAAATGCGCAGAGTTACCATTAGTGAATGTAATAATTTAATGTTTAAGTTAATTAACCCATCTATAAAAGATTTTTTTTTTTTTGATGTCAAACAATCTATCTAATAACTTTCGATTAATGAAATTTTTTTATTTGAAAAAGAAAATTATTTTGATAAACTTTTACAACTTATCAATTTTAAACTCAAAATCTACACAATGAAGAATGGCACATAATAATCAAGTTACATTAAAATTAGTTATTCGAGTTAGATGGTTTAATTATTTGACAATAAGAATTATTTTAGTATTCGTAACTAATTACGTATTTTGCTGAAATATCTAATTAAGAAAAAATAGAAATGAACGTGCCTTTTCTCTCACTCAATCAAGAGTTCAACTTTTTTTCATTTCATCCGATTAGGTCCAAAAATTGTTTTGTGAATGAATTTGCTGCAAATGATTAACAAAGGCAAAAGGTAAAGATCATGATATTGACTCAAAACTGCATAATATTTAAATTTTAGAGATTAAAAAGTAATATAACAATTGGTAAAATCTATTAATAAAATATTTAAACACGCTATATTATATTATACCTATATATATATATATATATATATATATATATATATATATATATATTACTATTATTGAAAACACTATATTGGTACGCAACTACATACATGATTATTAGAAATCAAATGTAATAATTGTAGATTATTATTATTATTATTACTATTATATTAAAAACACTATATTCGTTCCGACAAACTCTACCAATAAAACACTATTTATTTATCCATTGTGTCTTTGCAAGGAGTATTTGGTGTGATGTTGTTCAGAGATTGTATTTAGTTTGGGTTATTCCGTATTCTTTTGATGATTTTATGGTTCACTGGCAGAGTATGATACCTAGGGGTCCTTATTGGAAGCTGTGGGAGATGCTTTGGTATTTGATTGTGTGGGAAATTTGGAAATGCAGGAATGGTAGAGTTTTTCGGAACGAAGTTTCAAACAAGGATGCGGTGATCTTTAGTTGCTTTTCTAAAGCTGTTTTTTGTTTTTAAGAGTTACAATAGGAGTTTTAGCTATTCGAGTTTGGATTTCTTTTTGAATCCATCCAGTGTTTTGTATTCGAACCATTGATTCTCGCCCACTTCTTTTTGCCTAAGCCTTTAGCGTGCCACCTAGTGTGTGTTGCTTCTTGTGCGAAAGATTAAAGTAGTGGTTTTGCCACTTCTTGTGGCTTTAATATATTTTTATTCATAAAAAAAAACATGTAAGCTTGCCTAAATCTTAAAATAGAAGTTGACAAAATGAAGTATTGAATTTTTTTCAAAATAAGCTATAATATCATGGAAGAACGTAATTGTAACCCTGTAACTTTATATAATGCACTTATTAGTTATGATAATACGACAAATTAATAGGAGAAAAAATGAAAGAAAATATTTTTTTTATATTTCTAGTGACAACTCTTTATGTTTTGAGTGCAAATGCTGAAAGAGAGAACTACAGCAAAACCAAATATGTTCTCAGTATGAAGAAAAAAATAACCAAGTTTAATTTTTTCTACCATGAAGTCCCTAGCGGAGAAAATCCAACTGCTGTTCGAATAGTTCGACCCAATGTAACTGTTAGAAAATTTTCACTCGCTAACTTGTAGTACTCGACAAGTCGAGGTCGAACCCACAAGAACAAGAGGTTTAAAGTGAACGAACACGTATTTTAAAATTCAATTCGGAAAGCAACTAGTAAATTGATTTGAAGTAATAACTGCGGAACTTTAAAATCAATAAAATCAACAATTAACTACTAAGCAAACAATTAAATCGTTACTTAAATTAAACAATTAACTAGGCAATCGCTAATTAACACAAGATTTAATCAATAAGAGGAACGCTTAGAGGTTGCTAATTAGGGTTGAAACGTTCTAGCTAACCGGGGTTGATTTAGTATTTGGTTCGTGTCAAGTTTTTCTAAAATGCCTAATCCGCTCTCTCGAGTCCGCAATTAGAGCTAATTGTAATTTAATTAATACACCGAAATCTAAATCGCTCTCGCGTAATTAGATTTCGATTATATCAATTGAATCCAATCGCGAAGCTAACCTATAACCAATTAAGTCCTAAACCGCTCTCGCGTGATTAAGCCCTAATTAAATGATTTGCTAATTCCGGGTTATTAAATGACTCTCGCCTAATTAATTACCCTTTTGACCTAGGATTAGGAGATCAATCTATCCTAGGCATAAAGCACACAAATCACTACAAACCCTTATACCCAAACAAACCCTAATCAACTAATCACAATCAACCTTCATTAACAACCCCTAAACAAAGGGTTTAGCTACTAATCACAAACATATTAACAATAACTAATAAGTAAGAAATAAGAATAAACATAGTGTAGAGATTAATTACCTTGTAATAATTGAAGACCCAAAGCATAAAAGAGATAATGAAGAACAATAATAAAGAACCAATAATCTTCTATTAATAATAATAATCTTCAATCCATAACAAAAACTCAAAATATCACTAAGAACAAGTGTAATTCAAAAAGCTGAGAATAGTAAGTGAAAATGGGGGCTACAAATCTAAAAATATGTGCATCGCCCTAAAAGGGAAATAAAGGGGTCCTTTTATAGTTCAAGGACAAAAAGGGTGCAAAATTACATCCTAGTACAAGTCTAAAATAAGCCACCAATGAAAATAGACCAAAAGGATGCCCATATATGTCATTTCAGCTTTCCACCACGTTTCTTCATTAAAAATGCGTTTCTGTCAGAAGTTGGCTTGTTTCTTCCGAAATGGGCTGAGATAGAAATCTCCTGGATGGGTGCAGGCCTTGTTTCTTCCGAAACAGAGATTGTTTCGTCCGAAACAGGCTTATTTTTGGAGTGTTTCTTTCGAAACACACCCTGTTTCTTCCGAAACCATGACTGGCTTGGGGAATTCTGCTCCTTCTGACTTTGATCGCTCCAAATACGCTCCAATTTGCCCGATTCTCGCCAATGTGTACCTGAAACACTTCGACATGAAAATGAGCAATAAAACACTTCCAATGGACATTAACATGGCATTAATAACTCAAAATAGACAAGTAAAATAGGTGTAATTCTACACCTATCAAACCTCCTCACACTTAACCTTTGCTCGTCCCGAGCAAGAATTGAATCTCGCTCAGGAAAACATGCTAGCAAACTTGAATTGCTGAAACACAACTGCATTTAAATTCACAAGTCATAAAGAGATGAATGCTTTCTTCCAAGTTTAGCAACCGCTAAAGATGCACACTAATGATAACTCGATTGTACAATTATAATTTAGAGTACTCCATACGTAAATCACATAGAGTCACATTATCACTTGCGGGACATGTCAACTAAGTATGAGTTTCATAAAGGCAATTCAAGGTAAATTTGTGCGAAAATTAACCAAAAGGCATGAATCCTCACAAGATTACACTCCAACACTCAAGTGTTTAGGGTAGTGCAAAACAATTTAAAAGCTCACAAAAGCATGCATAGATTCACCATAGGCTTGACTATAATCCGGGACTCCACCACTTAGTTCGGTAATCGACACAAATCAAATGGACTTTAAATGGGTTGTAATGGGGCTAAGGTGTAGGGTAGGTTTAAAAGGGTATAATTTGGCTAAACAAATAACTTGATGGCTAAAAACAATACACAACACAAAGATCCAACTTGGAATTTACAAACACAAAACGAACAATTTCTTCATTTCTTGCCTCTTTTTATTCTTTTGCATTCATTTTTCTTCTTTTTCTCTCTTTTTTTTATATATACATTTTCTTTTCTTTTTCTCAACCAATTTTATTCTTTCTTTCTTTGATTTTCTTTCTTTCTTCTATAAGGCATTTGTTCGCTATTCTTTTTCTTTTTCATCAAGTTGCGATCAATTGTTTCTAAGAATTAAGCCAATCAAGTTAAATAAGGTGTTTTAAAGAGGTAAATGTTGAAAGGTTTAAATGTGTGAATTTTGGGGTTAAAATCAAGGAAAGGTTTTAGGCTCAAATTTGTGCAACTAATAGAAAATGGGGTAGTCTTTTAAGTGGTTTTAAGAAAAAATGTGTAGTCCTAATGCCATTCTCATTTTTGTGCCAAAAACTCAACAATGTGATTTTGAACGGATACAAGTCAAGTTCTAGGAATTAAATGCACATAACATTTTCACAACAAAAACATTAGGCTCAAATTTTCATCAAAAAGTTGTGTAATGCCAAAAGTTTAATTTCCGCACAAACAAACCAATCATGCCTAAAATCAACTCAACCATTAAAATTTTAAAACAACATCTCATGAATCCGCATCAAAGTAACTACTATGCAACCACAATCTCAAACTCAATTAAACTATAATCATGCAATTAGCATTTCACTATGTGAGCATCATCAACTATTGATATTCAAAGAAATTGCATTCAATCCATTTATGAGTCGGAATATCAAACATGAAAAGTGTTTCAAACAACCAAGATCACTAGCATATTTTCAACAAACATCAAGCTCAAGGCTAAGTGATACAAGGCACCCCACACCAAAATAACACTAAACATAACAAAAAGTCTAACTAATCAAACACACCAAAAACATAAAAGATAAAAATAAATCCTAAACAAAACCTAATAACTAACGAAACAATTTTACTAACCCCCTCCTCACACTATTTCATGCTATGCCCACATCGCAATGAAATATATATAAAAAGGAAAATTGCATAAGTTAGGGATTAGAAAACAAATCTCGCTAGTCGAAAACTGGGGGGTCCGGCGATGGCTCGGGTGATGGATACCGCTCTCCTCCGGAGGCATTGAAGAAACGCCTCAAGTAAGCTTCCTGTCGATCCATTTTTGCCTTCATTCTATCCTGCTCGTAGCGGATCCGTGCTAGCCCTTTTCTCTGATCACTCTGAATTTCGGTTAACAACCGAGTCTGCTCGGCCCATCCCTCTCTGTTCTGACGCTCCAACTCATCAAAACGGTGATCATAGCCAGTCCACTGAGCACCTCTCTGCCCCTGAAAATCAGACCCTGCTTCCGCTGATGAACTCGGCGGCTCTTTTCCTTTTCGACGCACAGTAAGCTTTTTCGGGCGTTGCCCCTCTGACTGTTCTTGATCTTGGGACTGTTCTCCATGTTCTTCTATCTCAGCTGCCAAAGCCGCATCTTCTCCATGCTTAAGGATCCAAGTAGTCCGCTGATAATACGGAACTACCTTACCCTTCCTAACCATCATTGCCAATCTCAAATGCTTTGAATTAATCACCTTTGGCGGCATGTACGTCATCCTTGCAAGCTCACTAACCGAGTAACCCGAGTACATATTTGACATAAACCCGGCAACCCATCCTAAAGCAATCCTATGTTTCATTCTCGGCACTTCTCTCAAAATTTGGAACATACGGTACGGCATATTCACTTTATACATGGCAATATCGGGATGCAACAATGAATTCAATGCCATAATGTCCTCTTGAGCAACCTTACTATATTCATTTCTACCCATAAAAGTATAACCATACCACTTCAAAGCAACACAAATTGAAACATCTTTAATAGCGTTTACCTTAGACACCTTGGCGTCGTAGAGGTCCTCGTCCGATAGTGCTTTCCAAATTGCGGCTTCATCTAACTCGGTAGGGGTACATTTCAACCCCTCATTCCTCATTTTTGCCTTAGTAGCAAATTCCTCCACACTAACCCGTCGCTCCACATTCTTGATGCGAAAAATGAGGTCGGTACTCGCCTCCTCCGGAGTCCTCAAGGTAGTGAAAAACTCATGAACAAGCTCCGTGTGTGTGTCATGGCGAATTGAAGCTAAGTACAACAAACCCCACACATTCAATTGGCGCTTCACATCATTCTCAATTCCCAAATCCCGCATTGCTACCCAATCAATCTTCCATGGTTGAGCGATTTCTCTAGCACTAATCGCCTCATACTTCGCTCCCTCTTCTTCGCTTCTAATTTCAAATGGAGCATTGAAACGACGAGTGAGGCTCGCCGTGGTGTTGTTTGCTGCCCCTTCAGTGGCTGCCCTCGGGGCACGTGCTTGGCGAGGTCTGCCAACGGCTGCGAGAGGAGGTAGTTCGGGCTCCGCTTGATTCTGTGCTTGAGCGGCGGTTCGGATAGGGCGGTTGACGGCGTTTTTGCTCCTTACCATGCTTGAAATTTTCGGTTTTAATTTCTTTTGTGGGTTTGAATTTTCTGATTTATGGGTGTTGTAGAGTGATGGAATTTGGAGGTGGGTTTTAAATTTGGTGAAGTTTGGAGGTGATTTGGTAAGGGAAAATGGAGGTTTAAGGTTGAATTTTTTGTAAGTTTTGAAAAGAAATGGAGGGGCTGCCGTTTTTTTTTCTTCTGATTGCTGAGAATGGAGGTTTGTTTGATGGGGAAGGAAATTGTGGGGAGATGAAAGGCTTGTGATGTGGCCACGTCTTCAGCTTTTTGTTGTTCTAGCAATTGTTTCGGACGAAACAAGAGAGTTTCGGACGAAACTGGTGATGTTTCGTTCGAAACTGAATTGTTTCGGCCGAAACGTTGCTTGAGAATAATCTCCTGGACTTCCAGGAGATTTTGGGGGAAGGGAGTTTCGTTCGAAACTCTATTGTTTTGTTAGAAACAACCAAAATTTTGTTGTTTCTAACGAAACAAGGTAGTTTCGAACGAAACACCTTCCTAACACGAATCTACTGCCCATTTTTTCCAATTCCTACACATCACACCAAACGAACACCCCGGCATTATACGGAATTAAAAAAATTAAATAAAATTGGATAAAAATAAAATAGAAGACAAGAAATCAACACAACAATAACACAAAAATCACCAAAACTCCAAAACGACACAACCTAAAACAATTACGAAAATAAAATAAAATAAAATAAGATGAAATGTCGAACCTCTCGGGATTGCCTCCCGAGTGCGCTTGTTTAAGGTCGAAAGCTCGACCGTCATTCCGATGAAACTCACGAAAGGGGGGCAAGATAAGCTTGTTCGCCTATTTGATCCGTCAAAGGTCCTAGATAGGGCTTGCAACGGTGTCCGTTGGCCTTAAACGTTTCTCCCCTTTGATTTTCAAGTTACAAGGCACCATGATTCGCCACCTTCCGAATCATAAAAGGTCCACTCCACCGAGATTTTAATTTTCCCGGAAACAACCGCAACCTCGAATTGTACAACAACACAAAGGCTCCCACTTCAAAAGACTTAGGCGAGAAGTGAGCGTCATGCCATTTTTTTGTTCTCTCCTTATAAAGCTTAGCATTCTCATATGCATCGAATCGGAATTCATCCAACTCATTGAGTTGCAATAAACGCTTCTCACCCGCCGCCTTAAAGTCATAATTCAACTTTTTAATCGCCCAATAAGCCTTGTGTTCTAATTCAACCGGCAAGTGACATCCTTTACCATACACAATTCGATAAGGTGACATACCAAGAGGTGTCTTAAATGCCGTGCGGTAAGCCCATAAAGCATCATCCAACTTGAGAGACCAATCTTTTCGAGTCCCATTCACCGTTTTCTCTAGAATTCGCTTCAACTCGCGATTGGAAACCTCCACTTGGCCACTTGTTTGTGGATGATAGGGGGTAGCAACACGGTGGTACACGTTGTACTTTTTCATCAAAGCCTCAAATTGCCGGTTGCAAAAATGAGACCCCCCATCACTAATGATAACCCTTGGAGTCCCGAATCGGTTTATTAGGCGCTTGAGAAACTTCACAACTACCTTGGCGTCATTTGTGGGTAAAGCCTCCGCTTCTACCCATTTAGAAACATAATCGACTCCAACCAAGATATACACATTCCCAAAAGAAACCGGAAATGGACCCATAAAGTCTATGCCCCACACATCAAAGATCTCGACTTCTTGAATTGAGGTTAATGGCATCTCATCTCGCTTGGAGATGTTGCCAACCCGTTGGCATCGGTTACAATGACTCACGAAATCCTTGGCATCCCGGAATAATGTCGGCCAAAAGAAACCACTCTCAAGCACTCTAGCGGCGGTTCTTGATGCCCCATAATGCCCGGCATAATCCGACTCATGACAATGGCTCAAAATTGGCATCATTTCCTTCAAAGGCACACACCTCCGAATCATCCCATCACCACATATCTTGAAGAGATATGGCTCATCCCACAAAAAACGTTTCACATCACTCAAAAATTTCTTCTTTTGATGGTGTGATAAATCCAGTGGCATGACATTCGAAGCCAAGTAATTAGCTATATCCGCATACCAAGGTGTCTCCACTTCCGAGATTACCATCAACATCTCATCCGGAAATCTCTCATTAATCTCCACTCCAATGGGGATTGCTTCCGGATTCTCAAGCCGAGAGAGGTGGTCCGCAACTACATTCTCCGTCCCCTTTTTATCCCGAATCTCAATGTCAAACTCTTGCATCAATAAGATCCACCGAATTAGGCGAGGTTTAGCATCTTGTTTTGCGAAAAGATGCCTCAATGCCGCGTGATCCGTGAAAACAATAGTCTTGGCCCCAAGGAGATAAGAGCGAAACTTGTCAAGAGCAAAAACCACGGCGAGCATTTCCTTTTCCGTGGTGGTGTAGTTCAATTGAGCTCCCGCTAAGGTTCTACTAGCGTAATAGATCACATGGACTCTTTTATCCTTACGTGACCCCAACACCCTCCCGGTTTCCAACAACCACGGAACACGGATGAGGGAAATGTGCTTGCCAAGGTACTTGAGAAATTGGAAAAAATGGAGCAAAGGGAGAAGAACCAAGCTTCCACTATTCATCATTTGGAGACCCAAATTTCTCAAATGGCTATCTCACTTCAAGGTAGACCACAAGGGGGATTGCCCTCTACTACGGAGAACAACCCAAGGGAGCACCTAAAAGCGATAGAGCTTCGGAGTGGGAGAAATCTAGAAAAAGCTAATGGTAAGAAGCATGTGGTTGAGGAGGATGAGCCTCAAGTGGTGATTGATGTTGCTAGCTCTAGTCAAGAGCCACCTATTGTTTGTGAGGAGGTGGCTATTGAGGTTGAAGAGCCTTATGTGAGGAGGCCTATTGTTGCTTTGGAAGCTTGGACCCGCTTGATTAGACCCTTGAGCATTGCCTTGCCCCTCTTGATTCCTCCACCCGAAATTTGGATGATTCCGCCATCCGGGGTTGTAGGTGTTGGAATAAGGATCATTAGCTTGCCTTTGCCCCCCCAATGTAATTCACTTGCTCACTCAAGGCTTGACCCGTAACTAGGCACTCTCCTCCCGAATGACCAAAATCACCACAAAACTCACAACCGACTTGAACATAAGCCACCGGAGCATTTCGTTGCATAGGAGCGACTTGTTTCTTGAGAGCATCCACTTGAGCTTGGAGCGAAGCATTTGCGGCTTTTATGGCCTCCATCTCCCTCACTTGATCAAGAGTCATGAGTGACTTTTGAGTGAGTGGCGCTCTTCTATCCATAGGACCCCAAGTACTACTAACCATGGCTAATTTTTCCACCAATTCAAGAGCTTCTTCATAAGTCTTTTGCATAAGTGAACCGCCCGAAGCCGCATCAATAGTAGCTCGGGTAGTGACATTTGTCCCATCATAGAATATTTGTATAACATGCTCTCTATTGAGCCGATGATGAGGCACACTCCGTTGTAAATCCTTGAACCGCTCCCAAGCCTCATGAAGTGATTCTCCTTCAAATTGGACAAACTCAAGTATGTCCTTAGTCAATTTTGTAGTCTTGCCATGAGGAAAATATTTGTTGAGAAAAGCTTGAGCCAACTCTCTCCAATTGTGAATAGACTCATTTGGTAGAGAATGTAACCAAATGCTAGCTTTGTCCCTCAAGGAGAAGGGAACATCCGAAGCTTAATTTGGTCCGCCGTTATCCCATGAAGCTTGAATGTGTTTAGAACACCCAAAAACTTGGCGATATGCTCATTAGGATCCTCGTGACTCAACCCAAAGAAGGCATAACGATTTTCCAAAAGTTGAATGGTACTCGGCTTGATCTCAAAAGTTGCCGCTTGAACCGGCATTGCAAAACATCCAAAAGTGGCATTATCCACATCCGGCAAGAAAAACTCACCCAAAGTTTGTCTTTGTTGGTTTTGCACTTGTGCGTGCACTTGGGGTCGATCATCCCTTGGGTGGTCTTGTTGCCTTGGTCGGTTCACATTCCCTAATGGAGGAGCGGGTGGATATTGTTGTTCCCCTCCATCCATTAGAGGATTGAACCTTCCCTCTTCATCATAATTGTTTCCCTCGTTATTCATAACTTCGGGTATACAGGCTCTTCTTCTTACACCTCTTTCGTAGTTACCGAGGTTATCTTGGAACGGTTCTAGTGGTAGATTTGCTCGTCGCGTATTGTGCATACACGAAAATCAAAATCCCTACACAAACAAAAACAAGAAAACCGAGTGTAAACCACGAAAGACAATTAATAAACAATAAAACCAAAAACAGAAAATAACGCTAACTCGACCGAATTTTAAAATACTTTCAATCAATTAAACGCAACCTTGTCCCCGGCAACGGCGCCAAAAACTTGTTAGAAAATTTTCACTCGCTAACTTGTAGTACTCGACAAGTCGAGGTCGAACCCACAAGAACAAGAGGTTTAAAGTGAACGAACACGTATTTTAAAATTCAATTCGGAAAGCAACAAGTAAATTGATTTGAAGTAATAACTGCGGAACTTTAAAATCAATAAAATCAACAATTAACTACTAAGCAAACAATTAAATCGTTACTTAAATTAAACAATTAACTAGGCAATCGCTAATTAACATAAGATTTAATCAATAAGAGGAACGCTTAGAGGTTGCTAATTAGGGTTGAAACGTTCTAGCTAACCGGGGTTGATTTAGTATTTGGTTCGGGTCAAGTTTTTCTAAAATGCCTAATCCGCTCTCTCGAGTCCGCAATTAGAGCTAATTGTAATTTAATTAATACACCGAAATCTAAATCGCTCTCGCGTAATTAGATTTCGATTATATCAATTGAATCCAATCGCGAAGCTAACCTATAACCAATTAAGTCCTAAACCGCTCTCGCGTGATTAAGCCCTAATTAAATGATTTGCTAATTCCGGGTTATTAAATGACTCTCGCCTAATTAATTACCCTTTTGACCTAGGATTAGGAGATTAATCTATCCTAGGCATAAAGCACACAAATCACTACAAACTCTTATACCCAAATAAACCCTAATCAACTAATCACAATCAACCTTCATTAACAACCCCTAAACAAAGGGTTTAGCTACTAATCACAAACATATTAACAATAACTAATAAGTAAGAAATAAGAATAAACATAGTGTAGAGATTAATTACCTTGTAATAATTGAAGACCCAAAGCATAAAAGAGATAATGAATAACAATAATAAGGAACCAATAATCTTCTATTAATAATAATAATCTTCAATCCATAACAAAAACTCAAAATATCACTAAGAACAAGTGTAATTCAAAAAGCTGAGAATAGTAAGTGAAAATGGGGGCTACAAATCTAAAAATATGTGCATCGCCCTAAAAGGGAAATAAAGGGGTCCTTTTATAGTTCAAGGACAAAAAGGGTGCAAAATTACATCCTAGTACAAGTCTAAAATAAGCCACCAATGAAAATAGACCAAAAGGATGCCCATATATGTCATTTCAGCTTTCCACCACGTTTCTTCATTAAAAATGCGTTTCTGTCAGAAGTTGGCTTGTTTCTTCCGAAATGGGCTGAGATAGAAATCTCCTGGATGGGTGCAGGCCTTGTTTCTTCCGAAACAGAGACTGTTTCGTCCGAAACAGGCTTATTTTTGGAGTGTTTCTTTCGAAACACACCCTGTTTCTTCCGAAACCATGACTGGCTTGGGGAATTCTGCTCCTTCTGACTTTGATCGCTCCAAATACGCTCCAATTTGCCCGATTCTCGCCAATGTGTACCTGAAACACTTCGACATGAAAATGAGCAATAAAACACTTTCAATGGACATTAACATGGCATTAATAACTCAAAATAGACAAGTAAAATAGGTGTAATTCTACACCTATCAGTAACCAGAAATGACGGCCAACTAGTCCCATTCGGCGATCTTTATGTTGTTAATAATGCTTTAAAATTAGGCATTAATCCAACCTCAAAAATTATAGGGCGTGCTAAAGGACTCGAAGTAGCATCTAGCCAAGCAAATGAAATTCCCACATGGTTTCTTTGCTTGGATTTCGGATTTAGTAGAGGAAAATTTAAAGGAAGTTCGATTATCATTTGTTCACGAAGTTTGGTTTTAGAACCAGAACGCGAGCTTGCAGTTATTGGTGGAAGAAAAAAATTTAGGATGGCTACAGGTTTTGCTAAGGTTCGAACAGTTTTTGCAAATACTACTGATAATTATGTGGTTAGTAAGTATGATGTTACCGTATATGACTAACTACAATCTGGTTTATATAGTTACTTAAATTAATTGTATTATTTTAGGTGTTTTATATGTGGCTCATGCTTTGCTATGTTAAATTATGCTAATCAATATTTTGTTTGATACTAATAAAAATGATAAAAAATATCGTTTATTTCTTTTATTATTCTAATACATACGATGCACTATGTTGATATAATAAAGGCCAAATTTTCAAAAAATACTAAACCTTTATTATTTGAGTGATTAGTTGCGCCATCAAAATCTATTTTCCACCCTCGGTGACTAAATTTTCAAAGTTTGCAAATATAATCTGTTTTTATATATTATATTTTTATTATAGCCATTTTTGAATCGGTTTGTTTTTTTTATTACGATTAAACCTTTTATTATAACATAAAATGCAAAGGTTTGATATTTTATGATGACTAAACCAGTTTGATTCGACTTTAGTTATAAAAAAACATAATTTAACAAAATGGATTATATATTTAAATTTTAAAAAAATTGATCATAACTGACAAAAATGAAAATATTTAATATTTTTTGAAAATTTGGCCTACAATAAATTATAGTCATATATATGAAATCATAAAACAAATACGTAATTTAGATAATTCTAATCTATCATGAAGAGTATAATTTATGATACTAATAACTTATGGCAAAACATATTCAGAAACCTCTGTATTATACAACTTTGTTCCGGAAGTTTCTCTACTATTTTTTCGTTCTTTCAGTTTCTACACTTAACTAACTATAAATTTTTATGTTCTGTTGAGTTGCTGGAAAAAAAAAATTGTATGTAGAAAAATTGAAGACAAAAAGTTAAAAGAGCATGGAAATCAAAAATTAGATAACGAGGGATTAGAAGCACAAAAAAATAGCATTTAGTTTCCTGAACAAAAATAGTAGGGATTTTTAGACAAATACCTATAAAACACCTAAATATTCTCAAAAATACCTTTTGACTAAAATTAGTTAAAATTTACGGTTTGACCAAATATTTTTATAAAAATACTTTTTTTTTTGCAAAAATACGATTTCAGTTTACTAATGGTTTACTAACGGTTTACCAAAAATCTGTTCACTATAAGTTCACTAACAGTTTTCTAACAGTCTCCTATAAGTTTACTAATGGTCTACTGTCAGTTTATTTAAAAATCAAATCACTATTTTTTATTTTTAAATTATAGAATGTTAAAATAAATTATTACGTAATTTACTAAAATTATTGGTGTACTATTAGTAAATCATTGGTTAACCAAACAAAAAAATATTACAGATACACAAGTGAAAACAAATTACATACAAAAATTGAGAGCATCATAAAAACAATAATTATAGATTTACCAACGGTTAACTCAAGGTTTACTAATGGTAATTAAATTTATTGTTATATTATTGGTAAACCATTAGCAAAACCAACAACGAAATCATTACATAATTTACTAAATTTTATGGTGTACCATTAGTAAACTATTGGTTAACTAACAAAAAAACCATTGCACATACACAAGTGAATAAAAATATTATATAAAAAAATCAAGATCATAATAAAACAATAATTATAAAATTACCAACGGTTAACTCAAGATTTACTAATGGTATTACTAAAATTAAACTTTAGGTATACTATTAGTAAACCATTGGTAAACCAACAACGAAATCATTATAATTATTAATTACAAAATAAAATCACAAAATATAATGTTTTAATTTTTCTAATTCAGCCATAGACTCCATCTTTCTTCCAGTACGGAGGTCCTGTATTATATCATTTTTTTTCCGAAAATCCTTGTACTATTTTTTTAATTATTCTAGTCCCTCTAGTTATCTAATTTTTGATTTTTAAGGTCCTTTTATTTAGTCTTTTCTATCCCTCTACTTAAAAGATGGAAATAATATTTTGAAAATTAACTATAAATTTATCGACAGTTTCCTCACTGTTAACTAGCGGTGTACTATCACAAAATTTATATTAATTCCTTAAAAAATGGAAATTAACTATAAATTTATCGACGGTTTACTCACGGTTAACTAACGGTGTACTAAAAATAAATTTATCAATTTTTTTAAAAGTGCAGTATGTTTAAAATATACAATTCAAGTTTACCAACAATTTATTAACCATATAATCATAATAAAAATTATTACAAGTTTCCAACGGTTAACCTAGCGTTTACGAACATTGTATTACAAGCAAAATTATTGGTATACCATTAATAAACCATTGGTTAACCAACAAAAAAAAATTACAAATTTTATTATAAACCCATCCCTCCGGCCAACAAAATTACAGAAACCCTCTTCTCTTCCACCTTATTGAACCTCTGAGAAACAACAACATGGATAAGCTAATCTACTCATCAAACATCAATAAATAAATGCATAAACATCACAATAATGTACATTTTGAGTGTTGGAAGAGCAGGTGATGGTGTTTGTAGGCAGCTTTTGGATCCAAGTAAGTCTATGACCTGCAGATTCAACAATTAACATATTGCAAAAGATAGTAAGGGATTTAAAACAACAAAATATAGCAGCCATTAAATAAAATATTTCACATCCTTTGAGAGTGGTCGATTCATACATCTTCATTATAAGCATAATTTTCTTGCTCCAAGGCCTTGACATACTCATCCTTAAGCTCAACAGCTTTATCCAAATAAGGCTTCTTCTCCTAAAACAAAAAAAAAAGAAGGGTTCAAAATCATTCATTTATACAATTTATTATATCACACTTCTCCTATAAAGAAACTAGTCACAAGAAAATCACTTCATTACTCAAACTTTCAATTTTTCACATCCTTCTTTCGCAACTTAAATCACAATAGAAGCATTACAAACACAACACAGTTAATGCCAAATTAATCATCTCAAATGAATCATAAATTAAATGAAAGTAATTAGCACCCAGTTGAAAATATTGTTAGCCTCTTATGTTCAATCTGTTGGTGGATGAGTAATAGGACAAAAATAATGTTCTTCTCATTCTAACAGAACTAAGAGGAAATGAGAATATCCACACCAATAAATTAATCAAAAACAAAACATAAATACATGAATCTCAAGAAACTGGAATTAAGAAACCTGTCAGAAACCATATCGTGCATCTGTAACACTAATTTGAATCGTAATAGAAAATCAACTACGCTTTAGTTGAACAGATAGGAACAATAATTTAGCACTAAATTGAATTAAAAATAAAAATACAACTGAAATAAAAAAAGTTTGGCCATACCTCGTTGAGACATCTCAATTACTCGCAGATATTTACCGGTAGTTCGTTCCACATCGGAACCACTGCCGAAAATACAAAAAAAGCCCGGACCTACCCACATCCGCTTCTTAGTGAAAGAACGCGAGTAAGGCAGTAAAAACTTTCTGTTCAGCCTCTTTTATTTTCTCACTGCCCGCCGTTCTGAAATCGAGATCTGGAGGATGAAAATGCGGCTGAACTCGATGAAATCAATTGCATGTTTGATCGGAGAAAGAAAGCGTACATTTCAAGTTTTTTTGCCGTAAAAACATATACTGAAATCGTAAAAATTTATAAGGAGTGAATTACTTTTTATTTTTGCAACCAAACATGCCGCGTGGTATTTATGAGAATAAAATGGATTTTGGTGGTGCTGGGTCTAATTTCCTCAAAATAGTATAGTACAGGAGTTTCTAAATGGGCTTATACATCACTCATTTTTTTTTAGAATTTTTTTATAAAAATATTATAAAATTTCAAAAAGTATCCTTCATATTTGACCATTTACAAACTTTTAATTTATTTTTAGTTTCTATCTAAAAATATTGCATTACACAAAAACAAATACTAAAATAAACCATCGGAGTCCGGATCGGTTGCGGAATTTTAGCCGGAAAATTATCCGACACAATTATTGGAAGTCAACAAGTAGTAGCCTCATTGTTGACCAATGAACTGTTAATTTTCGTTTACTATAATATATGGGCTTAATCACTCAAAAATCTCCCACTTTTAAATTTTTTTTCAATTGCACCCTGACGTAGGAAAATTCGCTCAAAACCCCTCCATCTTTAGATTCTTTTTCAATTGTACCCCAAAGTATTAAATTGACCTCTTTTCACATGAAAATAATTAAAATAATTTTTCATTTTTAATCTATATTCTAATTAAACACTAATATTATTAATAATGTAAAAAATTATTCTTTTCTAAAATTATATCCAATAATTTTTTTAAATCAAAACCATAATAATTTCCAATTTAGGGTACAATTGAAAAAAAAATTATAGGTGTTGAGAGGATTTTCCTACGTCAGAGTGCAATGGGAATGGAATTTAAAGGTGGGAGGGTTTTGAGAGAATTTGTCAACGTCAGAGTGCAATTAAAAAAAAGTTTAAAGGTGGAGGATTTTGAGTGATTAAACCTAATATATGAGTATACTTTATGTGTTTTTTAGTGTATTTTAAAAGTTTTTTTTGGTGTATTTTATAGGTTTCCGGTGTCTATTTTTTTTATACATTTTTTAGTCCAGTATATATATATATATATTAGTATTTCATAATTTTTTTCTGGATGGCTATGTAAAATATCTTCATTGTTTGAACAATTATTTATTATATATATCCTCATTAAATATAATAGAATGAATTAATAAAAAATACTCCTTAGAAAGTTACTTTGTCTTTTTTTTTATCCCATATAAAAAATTTCATTGCTTTTTAGCATAATTTCCCTCTTTTACTTTTATTTTATTTTAATGGTCAAACATATTTTGTAGACATGTAATGATATGCATAATTTTAAAATAAAGTGAAAAAAAAACAAATATGATTTATGTCTTTTTAATAGCATATGTGAAATATGACAAAGGAATTTTTTAAATGGGATGTAGGGACTAGGAGATAATAAAAGACGAAAGGATTGCGATTACATTAAACAACGGTGAAGATAGATAATGTTTTTGTAAGTTAATTTATTTTGTTTAAATAAATTACATTTTTAAATTCTTGGGTTTATAATAAATTGTTTATCAATTTAGGATAAAAATAACATTTAATCAAAATATGTTAATAGAATAATTTTTTAATTAATACTTCCCTTGTCTCGTTTAAAAAAGGATGAATAAGGTTTGCATCAAGATTAATAAAATAATACAACATTTTATTTTATCATGTCTACCCCTAATAATTGATGTAATCTCACTTAACAATAAAATAAATGTATTATAAACTAATTGCATGTTAAAATAAATAAAGGAATAAAATGAAAGTTCCCATAGAAAACACGATATGTGTGAGCGGAGCGGGTTTCAGGGTCGTCGTCCAGACTTATGGCGGACTTCGGATCTGGAAAGATTTGAAAAAATAAAATCGCCACCTAACTCAGTTAGAAAATGTACTTTATACGGACTAGATAGCTCCTTATGGGTGAGATTATCGTGCATCGGACGAATAGACCGGGTTCGATGAACACTACCCAAATTCTTCTACTTGCCTTATCAAACGCTTCAAATATTTGTGTAACATATCTGATTATCTCATCTCAGAAATCATGCAGTTCACTAAATATAATACTAGAAATGTAAACACGTTTGTAAGCGATAAACAAGTAAGACCCGCATATGACTCAATCTGGACTAACAAATGGGCCCGAATTCGGAGTTCAAACAAACTCAGAAACACAAAAATATGATTGAATTGCATCTCGAAGATCTGGGATCAAGAACAGGAACGAATAGTGGCGCCACTATGGCATGGTGGCGGCGACGTTGTGGCTGGGTCAAGGGGACTCGTCGTTTTGTTCGGTTTCATGCAAAAACGCTTAAAAACAGTCAAAAGGCATAAGAAAACATTGGAACGTACTATAATCAAAATACAGTGTCTAAAATCAAATTGAACACCCAAAAGAACATGTTTATAAGCTGATTTCATATAAAATCATGGCAAACAACTAAGAACGTAATAAGAATGACAATCATGACAATTTGAGTTACTAGCATGTGTTCGAAGCTTTAAAATTAAACTGTTTCAACATGTGATAGTTAAAACATATATAAACAGCCAATAAACAGGTTTCTAATTTAATTTAATGGAAATCATATCAAAATCTTAAAAACATGGCAGTCATGGCAAGAACAAAGTTTATGGCAATTTCATAGAAAAATAGCCTAACATGCTATCTAAGATGCTGAATCTAGCAATTCTAAATTAAACAAGATAAATATTGATGGAAAGAATATGTGGGTCCTCAGAAGTACCGTTCAGAGTCCTTCTCCTCGTTTTCTGGTGATCCGGATATTGAATCCAGTTTCGGATCGATATGCAGTATTGTGTTCTTGAGTGATTGTGGCATTTCTAGCTTGTTAGATTGACTGGTCTGTGTATTTGATTGGTTCGTCCAAACTAGGGTTTTCTAGGGTTTAATTATGCTTTTTCTGGTGCGTCATGTTCGACCAATTTTCCGACCTCTAGCTAGGCCATACTAGGGTCTTACTTATAGAGATTTAGGTTGACCTAGGGTTTACTAGGTGTTCGTGTTGCGTCAGGAAGAATGTGAGAGTATGTGCAGTGATAGCTTTAGAAGATTAATTAGGATTAATTAAATTTAACATTTATCTTTACGATTTTTCTAATTCAATTCGAATTAAATCTTGCATGCTAAGTAAAAAGAAATTAAATGTTCATTTGGTGCCCGAAAGTATTAAAAATGACTTCTAAGACACTATGGGTTTGGTATGGTCAATTTAATCTGTCAAACTTGTAAATTGGTCCATAAACTTCTAAAATATTGCAATTAGTCCAATTTCTCAGACTTAGATCACAATATATTTGGATTTTTATAGGCTACTTGTGGTTAATTAGTTTCAACCCTTCAATTTTGTAACTACACACTAATCTGAGCAGCTTGAATACAAACAAGCAGACCACAAGCTCGTCGCCCGAACGAATTTCTCTGAAAATCATTATTGGACACTTCTGTCCCTTATTATTTTTTTTACTTGTTTGAAAAATAGGTGTCCACACTCCCTTATTAATGTCTTGACAAATAGTTTTTAAGACACCTTATTAAGCACACGTGATGAGACATCCCCTTTCCACATGAACCGTTTGATATACATTTCCAACTGCTTGTAAGCCCCTTTCATCATATAGTGAATGGACATAAAATAGACTGGAATGCTGAACAAGACTGCTTTGTGAGAACAAGCCTTCGTGCAAGAGATAACAACGAATCCTTCCATAATGCCAAACGAGATTTAAAGTGCTTAATCACATGGTCCCAAACTCCAGAGGAAAGCTTACGGTTAGTAAGAGGGACACCCAGTACTTAACTGAAAAGGAGTCAATTTTGCACCCAACAATAGCAACAGCAAGCAATAGATCAGACTCTGCAACATTAATTTCTATAATAGATTTTTTATAGAAATTAATGGTCAATTTAGAAAGTAGCTCAAAACAACGAAGAATCCGAGTTAAGTTCTTCAGATAATTTAAATCTTAAGGAAGGTAAAGAAGAGTAGCATCCACGAACTGAAGCAATGAAATAGGCTCTTGATTATCCGTAAAGCTATAACCTCTGGTAGACCTTATTTTGCCAGATCTAGAAAGAATTTGATTTAACCCCTCCTCGGCAATAACAAATATATAATGCAAAATTGAGCCTCCTGGCGAATCCCTCTCCTAAAAAACCCTAGATCCATAGGGCTTCCATTGAACAATACTGAAGTGCTACCTAAAGAAAAACAAACCCTCGTCTACTCTATCCATTTAATTAGAAAATTCATGCAGCTCATAATAAAAAGCATATAGTCTCACTCAATATTGTGAAAAGGTTAATGATAATCCAGTTTAAAAACCAAAAATTTATTCTTTCTCTCTTTATTGCCAAAGGAATAAGCTCATTCGCAATATAGACAATTCAGAATGCTTTGCCTTTCAAGAAGGCATGTTGACTACAAAAGATCATCCGAGTAAATAAAGCGCTAACCTTAAAGAAAGAATTTTCGAAAATGTGCTTGAAGAATTAATAGATATACAATCCTTTATGTTAGCTGACCCTGCCGTCTTCAGAACTAAAATCATAACCATCTTTTAACCATCTTTTATAATTCTCTTTGCGTGGCATGTTTTATTCGTTCATTTATTTTCGAAAAACCAATTTTTATTCGTTCACTCTTTTATTGTCATATAAGATAAGTTAGAAAAAGTAAATTATATAACATTACTCTTACGCCAAATGTCATTTTAAATAGGCCTAATGTCTTAAAAAAACCTGACCTTTTAGCCTCTTTTCAATCATATCCTGACGTTGAAAATTTGTCAATTTTACCCTATTTTGCGTTTTTGTGTTTCAATTGTACCCTGCAAAATTAAATCAACGTCTTTTGCGTTTGGAAATTTGTTTAAAACATTCTCCATGTCTCGCATATATTGATTGTATATTTTTAAAATTTATTTAAATTTAGTTAAATTAATTAAGAATTTAAATTATTGTTAATTTGATTATGGTTTTTAGTTACTTTTTAAAAATAAAGAATTTATTTGTACTTTTTTGAATAAAAAAAAATTAATTTCATGTTTAGACTTAATTAATTGAATGATTTCATCATTTAAGTAAAAAAAATTAACAAAAATTAAAATATTGGGGTACAATTGAAAACGGAAAATTCAAAAGTGGGTAAAATTGACAAATTTTCAACGTCGGGGTGGAATTGAAAAAAATATTAAAGGTGAGGGGTTTTTGAGTGATTAGGCCTTTTAAATACACAATTAATAACGCTATGATATTGCACTTAGTTCACATACGAATTTTACCTATTTTAAAGTTTGATCGGAGATGACATGAAGTCAAAAACTAACGTCCGTTTCACTCCACATCATAACAATCCCAACATCTCATTTCCTCGGCCGTTATAAATTCGTAAGCCAATCCATACAAACTCATATCTCACGCACTTCAACAAACTCAACCCACTCTCCCTCACCATAAATCCCCACCAAAACACCCATCAATTCTCAGTCCCGTCTTCTTTTTCTTCTCTTTAAACCCATCATCACTGTCGATCCGATCAATGGCTGCATCTCTGTCCACTGTTGCAGCTGCCAACAGAGCACCGGTACCAGTTTTTTCCCGCCTTTTTTTCTGAGTGTGTTTACTTTGTTATCATCGCCTCTCTTCTTTTCTTTAAGTTTACTAATGGAACTGAACTTTCTTTACATTCTTTACTTGCAGCTGAAGGTAAATGGTTCAGGTGCTGCACCATTCTTGGGGTGCAGTTTAAAGAAACTTAACTCGAAGATCATAAACCAGAAAATCTTGAAATGTAATTTAAAGATGACTGCTGAATATGATGAACTGAAGCAGAGTGATAAAGACAGATGGGGAGGTCTGGCATTTGATATATCAGATGATCAGCAAGACATTACTAGAGGAAAGGGTATGGTGGACTCTCTGTTTCAAGCTTCCATGGGGTCTGGAACTCATGATGCAGTTCTGAGTTCGTATGACTATGTTAGTCATGGTCTTCGCCAGTAAGTGTTGGCTGTTTTATTTTTGGAATTTGAGATTTCTGAT
Source organism: Mercurialis annua (assembly GCF_937616625.2). Taxonomy (NCBI): domain Eukaryota; kingdom Viridiplantae; phylum Streptophyta; class Magnoliopsida; order Malpighiales; family Euphorbiaceae; genus Mercurialis; species Mercurialis annua. The sequence goes on from NC_065570.1 coordinate 10,200,082, forward strand.
TTTGAGGGTTGGACTAATTTGGAAGTTTTTTCAGGTGTAATTTTGATAATGTTGTGGATGGTTTGTATATTGCACCTGCATTTATGGATAAAATTGTTGTTCATATTACCAAGAACTTCTTGAACCTCCCAAATATTAAGGTTAGTTAGGGTTAACAAATTTGAGTGGTACCAGATCTTTGTTTTACATTTCAATTTAATGCAAAATTTCAACTCGTATCGAAATATTATCGAAAATTTAGTTTTTATTTAACCCGGAGTCTTCGATTATTTTTAGATCAAATGTGTCATAATCGAATGCAGCATTTTCTAAGAATGCATATGATCTTATATAAAGCACCAGTCAAATGGCGATTAATATGCCAACGATGTGCCATCATATTCTTAAAATATACTTTACCAGATTACCATATTAGATTGGAATTGCATTAAATGAAAATCAAATTATTGATATTAGTTTGATATGAATTGAAGGTCTAGTACTCTCTTGATTGGTAAAATATTTGACACTGGAAAAGTAATGAGTAATTGGCACAGGTTCCTCTGATCTTGGGTATATGGGGAGGCAAAGGACAGGGAAAATCATTCCAATGCGAGCTTGTTTTCGCCAAGATGGGAATTAAGTAAGTCAATCTTGAATTCATCCATCACTTATAAACTTGAAAATTTTCTGATCTTGAATGTTGGCAGCCCAATTATGATGAGTGCCGGAGAATTAGAAAGTGGAAATGCCGGAGAGCCAGCGAAATTGATCAGGCAAAGATATCGTGAGGCTTCAGACATCATTCGGAAAGGAAAGATGTGCTGTCTCTTTATAAACGATCTAGACGCAGGCGCTGGTAGGATGGGTGGAACTACACAGTACACTGTCAACAATCAGATGGTGAATGCTACTCTGATGAACATTGCTGATAATCCGACTAATGTCCAGCTTCCTGGAATGTACAACAAGCAGGAGAATCCTCGTGTTCCGGTAATTGTCACTGGTAATGATTTCTCCACACTGTATGCTCCTCTCATTCGTGATGGCCGTATGGAGAAATTCTATTGGGCACCCACACGAGAGGACCGCATTGGTGTCTGCTCGGGGATCTTCAAGACCGACAATATTCCTCACCAGGATATTGTAAAGCTTGTCGACACTTTTCCTGGACAGTCCATTGGTAAGCTTCATCAAAAGGCAATTGATGTTATCATGATCTATACACCACCAGAAACAGAAATGCTCAAATGAAAAATATCTAAATGATACTATTGTTTTACATGAATATGTTATAAATATAGAATTATCGAATTTCAGTAGCGTTTCCGGAAACCAAAACAAAACGCTGAAACATAAAACTCAAGAAGTTTAACATAGGTTATCATGATCAATAACTATATGAATTCACACCTAATGATGATGAATTATAAATTTGTTTTGTTCCGTAGACTTCTTTGGTGCAGTTAGAGCAAGAGTTTATGATGATGAAGTGAGGGCGTGGATATCGAGTATCGGAGTCCAAAATATCGGGAGAAGGCTGGTGAATTCAAAGGAAGGACCTCCGACATTCGAACAACCAAATATGACACTGAAGAAGCTCCTCGAGTACGGTAGCATGCTTGTCGAAGAGCAGGAGAATGTGAAGAGAGTAAAATTGGCTGACAAGTACTTGAAAGAAGCAGCTCTTGGAGATGCAAATGAAGATGCCATTAATAATGGAAGTTTCTATGGTTAGATTCTTGATTCTGAAAAACAGGAAAACTTTTGTCCAACTGCTAGGAATGATGATGGAAGCTGTGGCTATGATCAATTCTTGTTTTATCCAATAATAGTATATTGTATAGATATTTGTCCAAGGATGATTGTATCTTGAAATTCTGTCAAAGTTTGCCTTTACTCTGTTTCTATTTAAATTGTATTTTTCTAATTGTAAAAAACGAATGAAGCAAATTGCAACTTAATTTTTAATATTCTTTCTTTTCTCTTCTCTCCATCAATCTGTTTGGTAAGATTTTGTTTTATATTTCTATTTTTCTATAATAATGAAATAATATTAATAGAGAAATAGAAGTATAACTTGATTAACAATTTTTACAAAACACGGTAATTATGAAATAGAAAAGAAAATCGTAATCAAATAATGAAAGTTTATAATTTTATTCTGTTAAAAAAAAAAATTATAATTTTATTCTTCAATTGTGTTGTTGGTCCTTAAGGGCTTCCTAAGAGTATGGGTGTGCAAAAATCGTAAGGTAAAATAAGGTAATTTTGTTTCGTTTTAGTTTGATATTATAAAATAAATTGGTTCGATTTGGTTCGATTTAAAAAATAAAAAAAATTCAGTAAGATTTTAATGTCAACCGAACCAACCAATTCAATTTGGTTTGAAAATTTAATTTATCTTATAATCTCGGTTCGGTTTGGTTTTCAAAAATGGAGTAATTTCGGTTTAAATTGAACCAAATGCACACCATTACTTAAAGTGGGGTGAATTGATCTTTTCTAAAACAAATACTCTTTCAAAAAAAGGGCAAATGACTATAAAAGGCTAACCTTTCATAAAAGTTTTATAAAAGTACAAATATTTTAATTTTATCCAATATGTCTTGAAACGTGTAATTTTTTTTCAATTTTATCCAATAATATAATTTTTCTCATGTGACGCCTACGTGGCGCGCCACACACCAGCGCCGCATAAGAAAACTTGTGTAATTGGACAAAATTGAAACGAAATCATGCGTTTCAGGATAAATTGGATAAACTTGAAACGAAATCATGTGTTCAAGATAAATTGGATAAAATTAAAAGATTAAGACTTTTATAAAAAATTTATAAAAAGTTTGGCCTTTAAATTAGCCTTAAAAACGGTAAAAAGGTCGTCGCACGGAATGCTAAAACTAATTCAACATAAACTTATTGAAACAAAAGATAAGTTAAGTCGTGAATGAAATAAAGTGCAAAAACCAATGAGTTATAGCTCAAATGGTATAAGCGATAAGCAGCAAACTGCTAGGTCGTGAGTTCGATTCCTCTCACAAGCGCTCCTCCTCCCCAATTATCAAAAAAAAAAATGCAAAAACATAAACGACACCAATAATTTATAACAGTTCACCATTATCTTATATTTAGAGTACATTTGGTTCAATTTTGTATAGAACTTTTGACTTATACTTTTTGAAAAAATCTATTTAAACATTCAGTGAAGTACTTTTTTTAAAATGGAATTTTTTAAACTTCCAACGTCTGCAGTTGGAAAAATTCTATTTTGTAGTTTTTCGCCAATAGCTAATACATATTTAATATACATAATTATTTAGACAAAATATTCTCTAATAAAATATATTGTTTTTATAATATATAGAATTATTATTCATCAAAAAAAATATAAAATTATTTAAATTAGTTTGAAATATTTTAATCATTTATAAACTATATAAAATTATTTTATTTATATTAGAGTAGCTATATACAATTCATTATTTTTTTTAAATAAATTATAAATTTATCAAAAAATAAGTAATTTTAAATTAAATGTACCATTGAGCTATAGCTCAAATGGTATAAGCGCTAACTAGCAAACTGCTAAGTCGCGGGTTCGATTCCTCCAACAAACTCTCCCATCTCCCCAAATTATCAAAAAAAAATTAAATTAAATGTTGTTTCTCATTGAAAAATTAATTTTTATTGTTTTTATTAAATATAATATAATATAACCTATTTATAATTTAATAAATAAAAATAAAAAATAATATCTTTTAAAGTCATTTTATATATAAATAGTAGAAGTTAATCAAATTTCACCAAATACGTATAGTCGATCAGCTACCAGCTATGAGCTAACAGCTATCATCAGCAACTAATAGCTATCAGTTATTAAAAAAACAACTGAACCAAATAGAGATATCTCCACCTCTATACTGGACTATAATATTTTGTGTCAAAGACAGAAGCTTTTGAGAATTACTGTCATGAATTCCATCCAACAGTAATTAGTGCTATAAATGTAACCGATCTGAATAACTATTGAGTTATTTGATATTGACTTTAAAATATTTAAAATAGATTTTACATTAATTGGTTCGAGTTTGAATTTTAACTATTAATGCCAACAACGACTGCACGATTCAACTGATTGATCAAGTTTAAACATCAAAAAAATTTGTTCGACAAGCTTATAATCTAATTAAACTTTGCTTAATTTACCTTTTTTATCTTTTCTAATAACACTTATTTATGATGCAATCATTGTTTTTACAATAATGTTATATAAACAAGGCCTTAATTCAAACCTTTAAAATTTGTTGTAATTTAATTCATATTTTTATAATTTTTATGATAATAGTCAAATTGTTTCTTTTCGTTGCAATAATAGTCAAATTGTATTTTTTGTGCAAAAGCTTTTGAGTAATTTTGAGTTTTTTTGCCACTTTTTGTAGTTTTTAATATATCGTTATTCATCAAATAATAATAATATAATTAAAATTAGCAAGTTTGCCATCAATCTAGCTATTACTGCAACCGGAAAATACAATTTGGCTATTATTATAAAAGTCAAAAATATTGAATTAAATTGCAAAAAGTCGTAAAGGTTTGAATTTTTTTTCACCATTAAACCTATAAATAATCAAATTAAGTTTAATTTTTAATTGTTTTTACTAATTTTGAATTCTATCTCTTAAATAAAAGTCGATCAAATTTACTTATAATTTATATTCAATCACATAGCTACTAAATGCAATGTGCTTGGTTAACATGCTTCCTAAATGTTTCCAAATCATTGCCTTATAAGATAACTTTAAGAATAAAAGGAAAACACAATTTAATTAAAGAATAAAAGGTATGAAATATCATATCTTCTTTATTTTTTTTTAATATTGCTTTTGTGAGTGATTGGAGAAAATGTTCGATGGATGAGCATCTTACTCCACTGGTTAGTGTTTTGTATAAACAATGAGCACGCATATTGACTTAGCTCTTTTTTGTGTGTGTTTAAATCATAAGCTTTCCTTTTTCTTTATGAGGAATTCTTTTCAGAAAACAAAGAATATTATACTACACAATAATATGAACAAAGCCAAATCCGTACTAAAATTCTTATACTTTACACATTTTTTTCGGTTGGTTCTTAACGTTCAACTTTACTTTATCTGGTCCTTGTACTTAGTATTTTCTTCGTCAAAATGTCCTTTTATGAATGCAATTTGCAGAATAACAAAAATGTCATTACACCATTTTGTGCTCCCTTTTCTCTATGTAGGCGAATTCTACTTCTACAACCGCATCACAAACATTACTTTATTTTAACATAAAAGTTGAATCATTGAGTTAAGCAGAGAATATTTAATATATAAATTTAATGTATAATTTTTGGTAAATAAATTCATTTTGCATTTCCTATAATTAATAAGATATTTTTGACTTACACTTCTATTTGAGAAAATTAATTTTTCAGTTAAAACTATACCAATTACATACAATACATTTACTATTTATGCACCATTTAAATGCATATTTATTAGAGAAAATAAGGATAAATATTCCATTTTTAAAAATAATTTAATTTTCTATCTCAATAAGAAAAAGTTAGAAAAATTATCTCATCATTTTAATGCTTTAATTTTTTTACTTTAAAACATGTTTATTTATATTATATATAAAAGCACGGATGGGAGGAGGAGGGGGGGGAGGGGGGGGACGGGCAAATTTACTGAATAATCCTTTTCAGTTTACTACTTGATGGAGTCTGCCTTCTGAACCGGTGAGTGAACCTGCAAAACAGGGTAGAAGCTAACCGGACGGTGGTTGTCCGATTAACTCTCCGATGCTAAAGTCAGTCTAGAGCTTTGAGCAGTGTTTTGAGTATGTGAATGTAATTGTGATTCTAGGCATACCTCGTGCTCCTTTTATAGTAGTCGAATATACCTAGTAGAGTTGTATTAGGCAGGTGAATCCTACTTTGTAGGGATTCGGCCGTATCGTAGGGATTCTCCTGATTTGTCGAGATCTACCTTAATCTGATAAGAGTCCTATTTAGGAACGTCTTCCTAAATAGTCTTATCTTCCTAAAGTAGAGCTTATCCTTCCATATGTAGTGTTTGTGTCCAAATAGGACAATATTTCCATATTCAGTCGTTTACCCGAATCCCGGACCTGACGCGCTCTTGGCGGATCATGTGGGATTCGGTCTTTATTAGTGTATTACCGAATCTTAGAGATTCGGCATCTCCTCCGTATCTTTCGGTCTTCAGGGGGAGTCCGGCGTCGCCTGAGAGTGGATCCCCTGCAACTCGGCTCCATTATACTTTCAGTAGGATTCGGTATCCATCATTAGCCCCCCCGCAAGTGAGCTGAAGTAGTTTGGCATTTATGCCTTAGTGGATTTTAGCTCTTTTGGAGCTGAGTTCTTTTATACGGGCGAGTCGTTTTGTATTCCGGGCGAGTCGTTTCATATGTTTGTGGGCGGCGTTTCATCTTTAGTGAGATTCTGCGTTGCCACGTGTTGTCCATCCGTAGACGGTTATGACTGGATGAAGGACAAGTGTCTTCGTGCGCCATTAGTTAGTCCTTATTTGTAATTATGGGATCTCGTCTTTTCAGTTTCTTTGGTTTAGGCTATATAATTGTTCATTTTCTTCAATTATTCTTTCTTCAACTTTTGCTTTCTCTGCGCTCTGCTTAGACTTTCGATTTCTTCAAGCTTTCTGTGGGTTTTCTTCTTCTGCTGTCAAGATTCCTCGTTTTCAAGTTGCTCCTTATCTTTCTTTTGATCCTGCGTATTTGCTAGCGAGGTATTTTACCTTTTCTCTAATTTAATTTCTTGGTAGTTTTTCAGTTTTCATTTTATTCCTTCTGTTCTTCGTCTTGTTCTTCGTCTTGTTCTCCTTCTTTTCCCTTCTTTTGATCTTTTAGAGTTTTAATTTTATCATCATTCCGTGTTTCCCCCCCATTTTAAAAATTTTAAAATGTCAGAAGTAACTGAGGGGGCGAAGGGTGCTCGTGACGAGCTAGAATATACCCGGAGCTCCTTGTCAAGAGAGCAGATACTCGGTTATGCCGAGGATTTTAGCTTCCCCGGGTCGTATGTTATTCTGAGGCCGGCGAAATCGTATCGGGCGAATCATAGCACGGATTCGCCTTCTAAGATAGTAATTTTTCATGAACAGCTTTTAGCGGGTCTAAGGTTTCCCTTAGAGTCTTTAATCGTAGAGGTCTGTCATAATTTAGGTGTTCCTTTGGGTCAACTGCATCCGAACGCGATTCGCCTTCTTTGTTCTTTTATGGAATCGTGTAGGGTTCGGATGCAGGAGCCTTCGCTTGCTCTTTTTAATTATTTTTATGTTTTCTCCCGCCGAAAGGGTGAGGAATTTATTTTTGCTGGTGGTCGACCGAATCGATCCCTTTTTAGTCTTCCTTCTTCTTTGAAGGGTTGGACCCCTAAGTTTTTCTTGGTTCAGCACTCTTCTTTCTCCTCTTTTTCGCGGAGTTTTACTTCTAGTAAGGTTTCGCTTACTAACGTACCTGATTTGGATGATGGGGAGAAAGACTTCGCCCAGTCTTTGCTGTCGGATTGTCGTTTTGACAAGCCCAAGTACAGCGTTCTTTTAGAACAGTATTTGAGTCGTCGTGAGATACTTTTGGCGGGTCTTCCTTTAGAAGGTATTTTTCTAATCTTTTGTTGTTATGTTTTTGTTTTGTAGGATGTCGACTTCTCTTGAACATTTGCTTGACAATTTTCATGTCGATATGACTGTAGATATGGGCGAGGTCACCAGCGGCGTTCCTAATCCCTCTACAATCGCCGTGCCGAATCCGACGCCTGATTCGGTGAATCCTGATCTTGATCCCGCTTCTGGCGATCAAGTTCCTGCTGCGACTTCCGAGTCGCCTCTGCTTCCTTCGAAGGAGTCAGGTCCTTCTCTGAAGGGGTTGCCTACTGCTGGCCAGAAGCGTCCTGCTGAGGACCAGGCTGGGGCTTCTACCAAGCGTCCCAAGAAGAAGAAATCTTTTGGGGTGTCTATTGAGGACGCGCCTCGGTTTGCTGCTTGGGCGGACGCGCAAAATCCGCCTCGTCTTTCAAACGTCGCCATTCTTCATGCTTGCATGGAGAATATTATGATAAAAGAGGACATTGAGTCCATTGATCGCGAACATGGCGATAATTTGGCTGAGTTCGCCTGTCTCGGCGGTTTTTCGGTATGCTTCTTTCTTTTTTATATTATGATTTGCTTCTCCTTTTTTCTTTTGTTTTTCTTATTTGTTGTTTTCTTTCGCAGGTGGTCCAGTCCATCGCTGTTTTGGAGCGCCGCCGAAGGGATGCGGTGGATCAATTGAAGAAGCTTCAGAGAGATTCCGAATCCTGGCTCTCCGAGAAACAAAAGATGGAGGAGGAGGCTGGCGAGGCGACTGGTCTGATCCAACAGCTGAGGTCCTCCGTATCTACCAAGACTCGGGAGATTTCCGCTTTAGAGGCTCGGGTTCGAACTTTATCCGAGGAAGTCGAGTCTCTACAATCTTCTTCAGGTGCTCTCGCTAAGGAGAGGGATGATCTGAAGAAAGAAGAGGGGCGTCTCCGCCGGCGATTGGGTGACTCTGGGAGCTTTTATTCCCAAGTCATGACACAATACCGGTTGGCGATCGGGGCAAAGCTGCGGGAGCAGAATCCTGGCGTCGATCTTTCTGGAGTCAATCAGTTGGATCCTGCTTCTTTGGCGAAGGAGGTGAAGGCGAAGCTTGATAAGCAGAAGCAAGATGCTTTGAATAAGGCTTAGTTTTTATTTTCTCCTTTTTGTATTTTTTGCTTTTTAGTATTTTTTGCTTTCGCCTTTTTTTTGTATTGGATCGTGGCGGATCCTTTGTAATTTTTCTTCTGTGAATATAATGATCTTTTGACCATTGCTTTTCTTTAGTTGTAGAGTTAATCTAAACTCGTTTGTTATTTTGAGAAGTTAATCTAAACTTCTGCTGGTGTGATTTATTTGTAGGTCCGAATGGATCCTTTTATTTATTTGACTCGGACGAGTCTAAATTATTTTTTAACTAAGATTCAAACGACTCTTGTTAAATTGTATGTATTAGGTCTCGAGCGAGCCTATAAGGTTTGTTTCGCCAAATCGCCTTTTATTTTAAAAATGGAAATAAGTACAAGCCATGAATTTATTGATAATACTTTCTCAGGTGTTCTACATTCCAATATCTGGGTACCATGGACCCAGTTATTGTCTTTAGTCTATATGCGCCTTTGCCAGTAGCTTCTTCTATGATGAAGGGGCCTTCCCAATTAGCTTGCATTTTCTTTACTCCTGCGTTTCCTCTGCCAACTTCCGCGTTTCGTAAGACCAGATCGCCTCTTTGAAATTCTCTAAAATTCATTCTTTTGTTATGGTATTTTGCGGCTTGCTTCTTGTATGTAGCGGCTCGGGCTACCGCTTCATCCCTTCTCTCCTCTAGTAGGTCTAGACATAGTCTTGTTCTAGCCTCATTGGTTTCTTCTTCTAGATAGTTTACTCTGATACTGGGTATGCCAATTTCTACTGGAATTACTGCTTCAGTGCCGTAGGCGAGCCTGAAAGGTGTTTCGCCAGTTCCTTTTCTAGGAGTTGTTCTGTATGCCCATAGAACGCTGTATAATTCTTCTACCCAGTTCTCCTTGTACTGAGAAAGTCTCTTTTTTATTCCTTGTGCTATGGTTCGGTTGGTGACTTCTGTCATTCCGTTTGTCTGGGGGTGCGCCACCGAAGTAAATTTCAAATTGATCATTAGTCCTTTGCAAAATGCCTTGAACCGCTTGCAATTGAATTGTTTGTCGTTGTCTGCTATTACAGTGTGGGGTATGCCGAATCGGCATATTACTTCGTTCTTGAAGAATTCCTCTACTTTGGCTGCGGTGATGGTTGCGACAGGTGCTACCTCTACCCATTTTGTGAAGTGCTCTATTGCGACGATTAGGAATTTCGCTTGATGTTTTCCCGTTTCGAACGGTCCAACTATGTCAATCCCCCAAGTGGCGAACGGCCATGGGCTTTCCATTGATCCTTGAGGCACTGCCGGTACACGACTGATGTTGTCGTGTCTTTGGCATTTATCACATTTCTTGACTAATGCTTTTGCGTCTTCTTTGATGGTCGGCCAGTAGTATCCCTGGAGTATTGTTTTTCTTGCTATGGTAACTGCTCCTTCGTGCGCGCCGCATATTCCTTCGTGGATTTCCTTTAAGATGGATTCTCCTGTCTGAGGCGAGACACACCTAGACCATGGATGAGTTAATGAGGTTCGGTAAAGAACTCCATTGTGAAAAGAGTAGTTGGCAGATTTTCTGATGGTGCGAATGGCTTCGACTTTGTCTGTTGGTAATTCGCCGCGGTCTAGATATTTGATCAGTGGAGTCATCCAGGAGTCGACCTCCTCGATTGCCATGACTTCTGTTTTTCTGGTGCTTGGTGATTCGAGAATTTCCTTTAGCTGCATTTTAGTGAATAGATCTCCGAGTTCTGACGCTGATTTGGCGATGGCGTCGGCTTCGGTGTTTTCCTCTCTCGGGATTTGAATGATTTCCCATTGTCCTCCTTGTGCTTCCAGCTGTTGAAGCTGTGTTTTGACTTGACTCAGGTATTCGATCATCCCTGTTTCTTTGGCTTGATATTCTCCCTTGACCTGATTTACCACCAGCTGGGAGTCGCTATAGATTTTTAGGATTTCCGTTCTTATTTCTAATGCGAGGCCGAGGCCTGCAATTAGGGCTTCATACTCAGCTACATTGTTGCTGGCGGCGAATTGGATGTTTACTCCATATTCGATCTTGATTTTTTCGGGTCCTTTGAGGATGGCTCCTGCTCCAGCTCCTTTTTCATTCGATGCTCCATCTACGTGGAGTTCCCATACCAAGGCTGGTTTGGGTTGGCCAGTCTCGGTTGGAGTTATTTCTGCTACGAAGTCCGCCAAAGCTTGTGCTTTCAGAGTTGGGCGAGGTTCGTATCTTATGTCGTGTTCGCTGAGTTGGATGGACCAGTGGACTAATCTTCCGGAGGTTTCTGGTCGTTGGATCGCCTTTCGCAATGGTTGATTTGTCCTTACCACAACGTTGTGACTTTGGAAGTAGTATCTCAGCTTTTTAGCTGTGGTCAGTACGGCAAGTGCCATTTTTTCGATCTCGGGGTATCGTGTCTCCGCGCCCTTCAGGACTCGACTAATGTAGTAGATTGGCTTCATCTCGTTATCTTCTTCCCTTACCAGCACTGTCCCGATGGTCTCGTGCGTGGTGCTGATGTATAGGTATAGCGTCTCCCCTTTCAGCGGTCTGCTTAGCAATGGAGGGGTGACGAGGAACTTCTTTATTTCTTCAAAGGCGTTCTCGCAGTCTTCATTCCATTCAAATTTTTGTGTTCCTTTGAGGGCTTTGAAGAAAGGCAAGCATCTTTTTGCTGAGCAAGACATGAATCTACCGAGTGCTGTGATTCGCCCGTTGAGTTTTTGAACTTCATTTATGCTTCTTGGTGCCTTCATGTCCATAATTGCTTTGATCTTCTCGGGGTTCGCCTCTATTCCTCTTTGAGATATCATGAATCCCAAGAATTTCCCGCCTTGTACGCCGAACGTGCATTTGTCGGGGTTCAGCTTCATTCCAAACTTATTCAGTATGTTGAATGTTTCTTCCAGATCTTTTGCATGGGTCTCTTCCTTCTCGCTCTTGATGATTAGGTCGTCTACGTACACCTGGACTCGCTTTCCTATCTCGTCTTTGAACATGAAATTCATAAGTCTTTGGTATGTTGCTCCAGCATTTTTTAAGCCGAAAGGCATTGCCGTGTAGCAGTAAGTTCCTCCCTCCGTGATGAATGAAGTTTTTTCCTGGTCTTGCTCCTTCATCTGGATTTGGTGGTAGCCTTGAGCTGCGTCGGCTAGGCTATACATCGCGTGTCCAGCAGTAGAGTCCACGAGTTGATCGATATCTGGGAGAGGGTAGCTATCTTTAGGACACGCTTTGTTTAGATCGGTGTAATCCACACACATTCTATTTTTTCCGTTGGCTTTCTTTACGATCACTACGTTAGCTACCCATTCGGGGTAGTGGACTTCTCGTATGAATCCTGCTTTCTCCAGTTTTTCTACTTCTTCAGCGATTATTTTCTGTTTTTCTTCCGAGAATTTCCTTTTCTTTTGCTTCACTGGGTTCGCCGCTTCTGCTACATTTAGATCATGAGTAATGACTTGGGGGTCTATTCCGACTATTTCTGATGCGTTAGCAGCGAAGGTCCTGGAGTATTGTTTTTCAGCATGGCCGTGATTTCGCTTTCGATCTTCGGGTTCATGTTTGCGCCGAGATTTACTCTTTTCTCCCCGTCGAGTTGGAGTTTCTTTGTTTCGCCTTCTGGTGCTGTTTCTTTTTCTTCGATGTCGTGATTAAGGATTTCTTCTATTGCCATTGCTTCGCCTGATTCTTTTATTGCTTGCTCGTAGCACTTTTTCGCCTCGGCTCGGTTTCCTTGTATCGTGATAATTCCTTGTTTCGTCGGTATCTTCATGGTTAGTGCCTTTATGCTTGTTACGGCAGCTGAGTCGTGGAGGAATGGTCTCCCCAGTATTGCGTTGTATGGCAGGTCGATTTCTACGACGCTAAACCGTGTAGGTAATTCCTCGCTTTTCCTTGTCCTTCCTAGCTTGACGTCAAGAGTAGTTGTTCCGTTGGGCTTAATCGGCAAGCCCCCAAATCCTACCACAGGCGTGGCATTTCTCTTTAGTTCCGCTAGGTCTCCTCCTAGGCTTTCGTAGGCCTTTTTTGTTATTAGGTTTATTGCGCTTCCTTCATCGATCAGGATTCTCTCAACGTTCCAATGTTCGATGATCATGGCCACTACCAGAGCTTCGTTGTGCTCTTCGGCTATTCTCCCGAAGTCCTCCCCGTCAAAAGTTACTGGAGGAGGAGTTGAGAGTTCTGTTGCTTTTCGTTTTCTTTGTGACGTTTGGTTCTTCAGGTTTACTCTTTCAGAAGTCATCTTCTTCAATGAGATTTGTTTTTGAGTTCAGAAAAGCTCCTTCTTTTGAAGTTTAGTTAAGCTTTTCCCACAGACGGCGCCAATTGATGGAGTCTGCCTTCTGAACCGGTGAGTGAACCTGCAAAACAGGGTAGAAGCTAACCGGACGGTGGTTGTCCGATTAACTCTCCGATGCTAAAGTCAGTCTAGAGCTTTGAGCAGCGTTTTGAGTATGTGAATGTAATTGTGATTCTAGGCATACCTCGTGCTCCTTTTATAGTAGTCGAATATACCTAGTAGAGTTGTATTAGGCAGGTGAATCCTACTTTGTAGGGATTCGGCCGTATCGTAGGGATTCTCCTGATTTGTCGAGATCTACCTTAATCTGATAAGAGTCCTATTTAGGAACGTCTTCCTAAATAGTCTTATCTTCCTAAAGTAGAGCTTATCCTTCCATATGTAGTGTTTGTGTCCAAATAGGACAATATTTCCATATTCAGTCGTTTACCCGAATCCCGGACCTGACGCGCTCTTGGCGGATCATGTGGGATTCGGTCTTTATTAGTGTATTACCGAATCTTAGAGATTCGGCATCTCCTCCGTATCTTTCGGTCTTCAGGGGGAGTCCGGCGTCGCCTGAGAGTGGATCCCCTGCAACTCGGCTCCATTATACTTTCAGTAGGATTCGGTATCCATCACTACTAAATAAAAGTTTTATAGTCATTAACTAATTAGTTATTTAATTAATCAATATTGTAATTAAAGTTCTAATTAGAATATGTAGCTAAATTATCTCCAATTTAATTTTTAGTATGTAAAAAATAACTAAATTATCTCCAAATTAGTAGGAATACCTATCTTTTAGTTTGATTGAACTACAAAATTAAAATAATATATTTGGTCAATATATTATTATTTAAATTTCTATCTTATATTTTTAAAGATATTATTAATAAAATTAAATTAATTATTTAATTATGGTTATTATAAAACTAAAAGAAGAATAAATTTAATATGGAAAAAAATTTAATAACCGAATATATTATATTTACTTTTACTATTAATTATAAATAAAAAATTGATATAATTATAATAAATTTAGTAATTTGTTCATTGATGAGTTACGTTACGAGCCACGTGCATAGCACGTAATGCGAAACTAGTATTATAGGTATATCTATTTTTTATTAATTTTTTTACTCTAATTATATATTTTTTTACTCTTATCATATCTTATGGCAACTGTCATTTTTAATATTTTCCTCTTTTTTTCTTTCTTTCTCCTCTCGCCTCTACTTCTTCATCTTCTTCTTTTTCTTCGTTTTCTTCTTCTCTATTCTCTTTTCTTCGCCAATTTTCTTCTTCTTTTTTATTTCTTATTTTCTTCTCCATTTTTTTCTTTCTTCTTTTTTGTTCCTTCATCGCTCCACCGTCGATGCACTGTTCTTTTTTTAGCAAATTTTTCTTTAATTCATGGTGATTATTGCGATTTTTTTAATATTCAGATCTAAATAAATTACTCTTGAATTTGTTTTTTAATTTTAGATTAATTGCATGAAAAACGAAGTTATGATTAAAAAAAACGATTTTCTGCAAAAAAACAAAATAACATATGATTATCATAACACTGCAGATCAAATAATTTTTTCATAAAAAAACAGCGTCTGGTTATCATATGGTTATCATATGAGTATCACTGTATTATTATGTTGTTATCATAACACTGCAGAAAAAAAAATTCTACATTGAAAAAAAATTAATTATCATATTATTCTCACTGTATTATCATCTCGTTATAGTACCTAAATAATAATGTTATGATAACGACATGATAATATCTATGATAATGTTATGATAAAACAGTTTCTGATTATCATGTCAGTATCATTATATTATCATGTTGTTATCATAACACTTTAGTGTGATAATGTTATGATAATGGAGTATGATAAGGTTATGATAACGTACGTAAAAAAAATTTATAGAAGGATTTCGTGATAGCAGAACGATAATGTTATGATAACTAAATCAGTTTCTGATTATTATGTTAGTATCACTATAATAATGTATGATAAAATAGTGTTTGATTATTATGTTAATATCACTACATTATCATGTCGTTATCATAACACTGCAGTATGATAACTAGATGAAAATGAAATATGACAATTGAATGATAACGTACGTGAAAATATAATTACAAAAAAATTCATGATATCAGTGATAACCTGATGATAATATAAAAATAAAGTTACGATAATATTATGATAATATGATACCTATACGGAAAAAAAATTACAAAAAAAATATGATAACGAGATGATAATGTGAAGATAATAGTATGATAATATGAAATATTGACAAAAAAGTATGATAACGAGATGATAATATGAAAATAATAGTATGATAAAGTTTTATGATAATAAAAATGATAATATGATACATGCATGAAAAAAATTACAAAAACATTATAATAACGAGATGATAACGTGATGATATCTACATAATTATATTAATGATATTGTTATGATAAGGTCATGATACCACGATAGTGTTTTGATTATGATAGGAAGGATGTTAAAAATATATATAAAAAATTAAGATATAATTATAAAATAAAAAAATTGAATATTTTTGATACTAAATATATTCAAATATTTTATAGGAACTTATTTTTTTATTATTAATATTCTTTTAAAGTAATTTAAAAAATTAAAAAATAAACTGTTTTATTTTTTTTTTATGAAAATATTATGTTAATATTATTATAAAAATAACATATTATTTTAAAAAGTTAAAGAGATAAAAAAAACATCAAATATATATGAGAAAAAAAGAAAAAAGAAAGAAAAAAAAAGGTGCAGGTCATGTTTATATGATTGGAGTAAAATCATTAATTTATGGACACGGAGAGTAAAAACATAAAATGGCTAAATCATGGAGTATTTTTGTTGATTTTTCCGTGTTGAGGTAGAAACTCAAATTATTTTCTTTTTTTAGGTAAATTCATAAATCTCTCTATTTATTAAAGGTGTAATCCATTATTGGATCTCTCTGCTTTTCACTTTTTATTTATTTAATCCCTGGTCCATTTTGATTTTTTTAATTAGTTTTTATATTTTTTACTTTTTATTTACTTGGTCTCTCTACAATCAAATTTAATTAATTTCAAAATAAAATGAAATTTATAATGTGAAACATCTAATATAGAAAGGGTTAATTACATATAAAATCACCACCTTTATACGATTTTTCAAAAATAACTCGACTTTTATAACGTGTCAATTCAGGGCATCACCTTTTATTTCTATTCAAAAACAATATGGGCACATTTGTAGGTAAAATTTCGCTAACTTCGACACTCGATGGGTTTGCCACGTCAGCAAAAACGCTACTAAAAATTGCCGATGTGGTTTTTGAAAAAAAAAAAAACAAAAACTGGTGTCCTAAATTGACATATTTTAAAATTCGAGTTATTTTTAAAAATTTATGTAAAAATGGTGATTTTAACCCATATAGAAATCAGCCTATTAGTTATTTAGAGATGGAGTACTACTAAGAAATTGGTCTTAGACAAGAATATATGGTCTGCCGCATACCAACAATAACACATAAAGGTTCTGCATTTAATTCATTCTCCGTCACCCCATGTGACTCCTTTCATTTCACTTTCTTGTTCTTGCCCAGACACTCACCTCTTCCTTTCTCATAATCTTTCTTCTTCTTCTTTTCACCAACCGCTTTCACTTTCACTCAACACTTAAAATCTCACCAACCTCTTCAAAATATCAATGAATTGACTCTGTTTTCTCTGTCAATGGCCAATTCTCTTAGTTTTATCTTCTTTACCTTCCTCTTTGTTCATGCTTCTTCCCAACAAAATGAACTCTACTACCCTGGTTTTAAAAATCTTGATCCCAACATCACACTCACAGGCAATGCACAGATTCAAAAAAATGGTCTTCTTCGTTTAACTAATGAAACCAGCAGATTGTTGGGCCAAGCTTTTTATCCCACTCCATTTCAGTTCAAGAACTCAACTACCAACAAATCTTTCTCCTTCTCAACTTCTTTTGCTTTAGCTATAGTTCCTGAGTATCCGAAACTCGGTGGGCATGGCCTCGCGTTCGCAATCTCAGCTTCGAAGGTTCTATACGCTCTCCCGAGTCAGTATCTAGGTCTTCTCAATGCAACCGATTTTGGTAACTGGACGAATCATCTTCTCGCGGTTGAATTCGACACGGTTCAAGATTTCGAATTCGGGGACATTAATGATAACCATGTTGGTGTTGATATTAACAGCTTGAGGTCTAATGCCTCTGCTGTTGCTGCTTATTATACTGAGAGTTCTTCAAAGGTGGATTTGAATCTCAAGAGTGGTAAACCAATTCAGGTTTGGATTGATTATGATTCAACTCAGAATCTTCTCAATGTAACTATTTCACCAACTTCCAAGAAACCAAGATTGCCAATCTTGTCATATTCTGTAAATCTTTCACCAATTGTTCAAGATTATATGTATGTTGGATTCTCTGCTTCAACTGGTTTGCTTGCTAGCTCACATTATATCTTGGGATGGAGCTTTAAAATGAACGGAGAAGCTAAACCTTTGGATCTTTCTTCACTGCCTTCATTACCAGCAACTTCAAGAAACAAGCATTCAGGTTTAACAATTTTAATCATAGTCTCATCGGTTATTTTTGCGGCTATTGCGCTATCTTTCGCTGTCGTTTACGTGGTTAAAAAGATTAGAAATGCTGATGTGATTGAAGATTGGGAGCTTGAAATTGGGCCTCATAGATACTCCTATCAAGAACTGAAGCAGGCCACCGGTAATTTCAGCGAAAAACAGGTGCTCGGGCATGGCGGATTTGGTAAAGTTTATAAAGGTATTTTACCGGATACAAAGCTTCAAGTCGCGGTAAAGCGAATTTCGAACGAGTCGAAACAAGGTATACGCGAATTCGTATCAGAAATCGCAAGTATTGGCAGGCTTCGTCACAGAAATTTAGTTCAATTACTCGGTTGGTGTCGTCGAAAAGAGGATTTTCTTTTAGTTTACGAGTACATGGCTAATGCAAGTTTAGATAGATTCTTGTTTGATCAACCAAAAATGATATTAAACTGGGATCAAAGATTCAAGATTATCAAAGATATTGCTTCTGGGCTGCTTTATTTACACGAAGGCTACGAACAAGTGGTAATACACAGAGATATTAAGGCCAGCAATGTTCTACTAGACACTGAACTAACCGGCAAACTTGGTGATTTCGGGTTAGCAAGATTATATGAGCACGGGTCTAACCCGAATACAACTCGGGTCGTTGGGACACTAGGTTATTTAGCACCGGAGATGCCGAGAACAGGAAAGGCAACGGCTAGTTCAGATGTGTATGCATTTGGGGCGGTCTTACTAGAGGTGGCTTGTGGGCGGAGACCCATTGAACCTAAGTTGTCTGCGGAGGAGATGGTGTTGGTGGATCGGGTATGGGAAATGGTTAGGCAAGGGAAAGCGGGTGATGTGGTGGATCCAAAGCTAAATGGGGTGTTTAATGAGAGTGAAGTGATGATGGTGTTGAAATTAGGGTTAATGTGTTCGAATAATGGGCCCATGGGTAGGCCAACCATGAGAGAGGTGGTGAAGTATTTGGATGGTGAAGTCGGGTTGCCTGAGGATGTGACGGGTCGTGACGGTGATGGTGACGGCGGAAAGGGGATTATTAGTGGTGGGGGATTTGATGAATTTGTAGAGTCGTTTGCTTCTTCTTCGTTTGATAAAACGACTAGGTCGTTTTCTCCGCTTTCACTTCTGAATGTTAGTGGAGAAACGAGGTAGTAGAGTAGTAGACTAGATATTGAATGGTGACATAAATTCTCTAGTGTCATGCTCTGTTTTGATAGGCGCATTAGCACTCATGAAATATCATGGGTTATAGTGAAATTTATTTCTCTTTTAATTTTTTTTCTTTTTTACCTTCTCAATGATTAATGATATGGCCAAATATTATGGACTAATTTGTTTATTTGAATTGTATATTTCTTAAATATAGGCTTAATGTTTTAAAAAATTCTGAACTTTCATCCCTTTTTAATCCTACCGTGACGTTGCAAATCTGTTAATTTTACCCTATTTTGTATTTTTTTTTCATCTCAATTGTACTATAAAGCATAAAATTGACCTTTTTTTATTTGGCAAAAATTACCTAAATTGACCTTTTTTGCATTAGATTAACTTTTTATATTAAATTGACAATTTTTAAGAAAATTTATTGAACTTTTGAATAAAGGTCAATTTTATGCTTCAGCATACAATTGAAATGAAAAAGTGCAAACTGCAGTAAAATTGGCAATTTTTCAACGTCAGGGTAGAATTGAAAAGGGGATAAAAGATCGGGTTTTTTTAAGGCATTAAGCCTTAAATATATTAGCAGTTCGTTGTTTTTTTTAATGAAAATGGTTCGTTATTGATTAGAGCATATTTAATAAAAATATTATTTTTTTATTTTGTTTCATTTTAAAATGTTTCATTTTAGAAGTTTATTTCTATTTTTAATATAATATTTTTATTTTTATATTCAAAATTTTAAAAAAATTGTAATACCGCATTACAAAAAATAATATAAAAAGAATATTTTAAGAAATATGTTTTTAATGTTTATGTAGAATCAAACAATTTTTTTAAAATAGAACGGAAAAAGTAAATATTATGTTAAAATAGGTATGAACTATTATTTAAAAAGGATTAAAAACATTAAGGCTACAAACTTGAAAAATTACAATGTTTTTAATTTTTTTTAATTCAATTTAACATGTATGATTTTTCAATTAAATTTTGATATAAAAATAATTTATTCTAATTATATGTTAAATTTATTCAATTAAATTTAATTTGATATATGTGGCAGTTATTAATTGTTTTCTTCATATATGTGTTTTTTAGTTCGATTGGGCAAAATTATCTTCAATTTAGACAATTGCATAGTGGCTGCCATAAGAAAAATAATCAGCTTCGATTAATTTTAGGAGAGCGCCAAAGGCGAGAGTGGGAAGTTGCTCCCTCTACTGGTGGCACCTTTCTGGGCTTTGAATTAACGTAAAAACGATTTTTTGTGCAACCTAGCGTATTTCTATCTTAATTCAAAGTTTCTAGCCAAAACTCCTTCCTATTTTACTTATGTTTTTTTGACATAAAACATATTATTATTATTCTATTTCAAATCAGGTGACTAACTGGAAAGGTACAACCTGTAAGTCCAGCATGGGGTAAAGATCTTGACCATCCTCAGAAGCTTTGTCCCATTCCCCCCTAATTAGAAGCTCTACCTCTACCGGAGCCCGAGCATTTGCGATAGATAATTTTTTAATTATTTTTTATTTTTTATTAAATATTTCACATAATTACTATATTATTTGTACAAATAATAACATAACAGTTGTATTATATAATTTTTTTGTATTTCAAAAGTTGTTCGGTCCAACTTTTGTTCAAAATTTGAAGAGCTACAAGACTTTTATTTTATTTCGCAAACAAAATGACATTGCTATGTGTAGACATTTCTATTTTGGACAACCCAAACAAAATAAAAAACAAAAGCGTTTAGTATAGTTTCCAAAAAAATTATCTACTGACGAGCTATTCATGTCTTGAGAGATTTCGTAGCTCATCGAGCTAACCGACCAATGGTGAGGTCCCGAAAGATTTACAACCGACTGAATTAAAATAGTAAACATTTACGCGGTTTATCAGTTATATATAAACCTTTAAAAATCGGCACATTTAGCTCGTTTTAGCATATTTGGTACCTTTTATAACCATCGTTTAATCGAAACGATTTTTTGCCAACACATATGTCATGTCACTGCCAACTCATCAAAATTGCTGATGTGGCAACACTCTCAATCCAACCAAAGGACATAATAATCTAAACAAAATCAAACCCAATCTTCAAATCAAATTGATTTATTTATATTTAAAAATAATTAATATTCATGATTCACTAATTAAACTCAATTTGAAATTCTAATTGATTTAATTAAACCTAATTAAATCTAAATTTAATTCAAGAAAATTTATTTAATATATTAATTAAAACAAATTAAAAATACATCTCAAAATATTAAATTTTACTACTCCCCACTACTACTGTCTGTCTCTCGCGCTTCGGCCTCCACCATTTTTTTCCTCTTCCGCTTTGCCGCGTCTTTTGCTCCCGATGTCCTCTCCTAGCGTTATTTGGCGAAGAACATATATGTTTTGTTCTTGTCGAATAGATCTGTTCAGCGAAGAACTAGTCTATTCTTCGTCTAATAAAATAGATTTGTTCGACTAAAAACATACCTGTTCTTCGGCTTCTCCATTGGATAAGTCGAAGAACAGATTTATTCTTGGACTTTTCCAATGGAGAACTATGGAGAAGTCGAAGAACAAATCTATTCTTCGACTTCTCCAATGGAGAACGACAGAGATGTCGAAGAACAAATCTATTCTTCATCTTTTCCAATGGAGAATGAAGAACAAATTTGTTCTTCGTCTTCTCCAACAATAGTGTGGGAAAGGGCAGCCAGAGTGGGAGAAGGAAAAGACGTCGGTGAACGGAGAACGAGAGGGGGGCGACGAGAGTGGAGAATGACGAAATTTAAATTTTCTAAATGAATTTTAAATTAGTTTTGATAAAATTATTAAATAAATTTATTTAACATAAAATTAGATTTAATTGGTTTAATTAAATTAATTAGAACCTTAAATTAGTTTTGATTAGTCAATTAGAAAATATTAATAATTTTTAAATATATATTAAGTTTATAATAATATAATTATTTATTCCCTCCATCCCACAAAGATAGGCCGTTGGACAAACACGGAAATTAAGAAAAAATAGTCAGATTAGTTAAAATTAGTTTATTTATGTACTTTTCAATTTTTAACTTTTAATAATTTTTTAAAAAAATAAATAAATAATATATTGATGACTAATTTTTGTACTGGTATATTTTACATTGGTATTAAAAATTGATATTTATTCTATATTGGAACATGGAGCAATTAATTAAGTTGGAGATAACAATGTATATTTATTAGGGATAGCTAAGACTTCTAATTTTAAAATTATTAACCAAAAATAAAAGCTGGCCAGTAATTTAGGACGCCTAAAATAGAAAGATGGACTATTTTTGTGGGACGGAAGGAGTACTTTGATTTAAAGGTTAAACTTGATTTTGGTTGGGTAATTATGAGGTTTGGTTGGATTGGAAATATTGCCACGTTAAAAAAAAAAAATAGTGTTATTGAGAGCAGGGTATGGGTGAAGAGGGGAAGTCTGGTTCGCTTAGACTTATGGCAACTTTAATGGTTTTAATTTTAAAAATGGAATCGCCACCTAAATAAATTAGGAAGTACCTTTTCTACTGACTAAACGCACCACTCGCTTATAGATGCATAAGACGCCGTGCATCAGACCGAAAGATCCAGATTTGTGGACATAATTAACTCTTGTACTTGATTTATTAATTTTATCGATTTAACATACATATCTCACGTAGAATAAATTATGTTATACAGGCAATAACAATCTCATCAAATAGGACAACCAAAAATAAGTTATGTAAGAAAAATGACTAGAAATAATTGTAGAAATATATGTAAACATGCATTACACTCATGACTTGCATTCTATCTCCACTACCATGGTGAGCAAGAAAGAAATACTCCAAAACAAGCATCCAACTTTAGAGGTTTCTAACATAAAAATAAATTGTATTCCAATTACATGCATAAAGCCTAAACCGGATGTAAAAATGAGGTTAATTTTATTAATTACCATCTTCAATGCCTATACAACCACTAATTACAAATTTCATGACAGTCCTAAGATTTCAATGTGTCTGATTAGTTTGGAAGTAAATTAACGTGATTATCTGATTAATCCTGTTAAAATTGGATATGGATATACATTCAAAGTAATAAACACTTTTTACATACTCAAAACAATAAATTGATGTATATATAAGATTAGAAATACTTTTTGTCACGACCTGAAATCACGAGCAGTGACCGGCGCTAAAGAATGGGAATGATAGTTCCAAAACCCGTAACAAGCCTTTAAAAACACATATAATTTTTTTTTTCGCAAATACAATCATTTCCAAAATCCAAACATCCATTCATAAAACAAATCATTTTCATTATAAGCTCCTTGATCTTTGACGTATACAAACATCTTTTTCAAAATAGAAAACGTTCCATAGGAACTTGGGTCTTAACATGCGATGCCCCACATCCTAGCACAGCCCATTCCAAAATAAAACAAACGGTTTTATAGCGGAAGTCTCAAAATGCTTTTACAAATCAGAGTTATATCGTATACGAAAATCATTTGACAAACAAATATAAATATGCTAGGACTCGACCCTACTGCAGCACTACTGGTTGACTCCTTCTTACTGTACATAAGGACTTCTGGAACTAAGGTAGAAGTCCGTCGTGTCATAAACCATACACCTGCAACATACACTGTTGGGGGGGTCAGTCGAGACTAAGTGAGTTATACGTTACATACTCTATTATCAAAATAGCATCGCGTTTTTAAAACGTTTTATGCAAACACAATCCTTTCATATACATATACTTTTACTCCATTATAAACTAGTTAAATCTCTAATTCTTAAATCATACTCATTTTCATTTTACCTCACATACACAACCAACCAAAGGTTCTAGCTATGACATGATTAACAACAATATTCTCAACATCTATGAAACTCATAATAACATGAACATCATATCAACAATTGTGATATCCATCTCTGTAATAATTCACCAAACCCTAGGTCTGTAACTAGGAACACAACACTGGCTTACAGTCTAGCCAAACTCTTTCTAGGCCACCTCACGGCTAACCCTTCTACTTCATTAGCAGGCTCGGCCCTTTTCCCTTCACCGACCATCGTTCAGGACTTAGCCCGGTGTCATGCGCATTGACACATAACAAAATATTCTCCCATGTGCATATCTCTATCTCAGCACATAATCACAGGTGCATATCACAACTCAGCACCTCTCACATACATCATTACAGAGTCGCATATCACCAACATAAATCTCAAACCATTTAAGCACAACTAAATAACCATTTGGCCACAAAACGAAATCTCAAAACAACTTCAACAACAAACACTTTAATGCATCATTTACCAAATCAAATGACTATCCAATAGCTATAAAGGCATATCACATTTCTAATTCAAACCATTTAATCCAAGCAATCCAATCCAAAACAATCCAAACAATACACATTTGTGATGCGTTCAAGTACTATTCATATAGTATATTAACATAAATTTAATTACGATAATGCGAGTAAGTAAAATATACTCACAACTTGCTTATCCAAAATCTTTGCTTATTATAGCGTAAGCTCCCTGAGTTCCTTATCCGCTATTAGGTTGCCTTATCGGACCTAGGACATATATCAAACGGATCTAAAATGAGATCCTCTCAAAAAAAACTCAACAACACATAGACTCGATATTTAAACAAGTTACATATCTTGTCACATTATCGACCATGTAGTCGACTATATTTGCTAATAATAAAATAGTCTGACCTCAAAACGAAACCAACATTATTAAAGTTCAGAATGTTATCTTCGACTTTCATTTAGGTCTTGGACTAAAACTAGCACCCGAAAGTGTCGGAAACTAGCCCTTAACTTAATAACGTGGGGCTGTCCTGTTTTCAGGATTGCTACGTGCAACTTAATGTCCTGTTTCGTTTGGGCCACCTAGAGGCCGAATTAGCTAAAACTTAAACCTAGACATATTTAGACAACACTCTTAAGTTTCCGTACCAACAAACGGAACTTAATTTGGAGCTCAATAGCTTGAGATGTTGACTTAGTAACGTGGCTGTTTTGCAGGACAAATTTCTACAATTCACCAAACTTTTCATACATTCAAACTTAGCTCAATTCTAATCTAATTCAGCTAATTCCTCACTAAATCAATGCCTAAAACTCATCAACGCACATGTATCAATGGTTTGGGGCCATGGCTGAATACTTCAAACCATAGCCTAACCAAAATCCAAGCAATTCAACACACAATTCTTCTAGACAATTCATCAAACACTTACTCCACATGATTATAACCAATTTTTTTTTATGCTAAACATCACTTAAACACTTCAATCAAAAGCCTAAGAATTTAAAAAATTCCTTACCTTGATGATTCCTCAAAACCGAATGATCTCATGCTCCAATTCACCATCAAAATCCATGATTCAAGCTCACAAACACCTTAAAAGTATCAATTTCACAAGTCACCATAATAATTACCAAAACCGAATTTAAAACCTCAAAACCCTAACTGGAAATTCTCAAAGTTACCTCAAATTGAAGCAATAATCCAGTAGAGGATCCTTTCCTCGTTCCGTGGCCGCAAGAATCACTCAATTTCGTTAAGAAACGAAAAAGATATGGTGAATTGAAGTTTAGAAGGTTTTGCGATGAGGAGCTACGGGATTTTGCTAGCTGAAATAGAATGAATTGCTGAGTTTAAAAATCAATTCATTTTTCTTATATATTTATAGAAAAAGGTCTCTTTTAGTCCTTAAAGAAATCGACTCAAACCGTTTCGATTTCTAACTTAAAACTTGTTAGTTTTCGCCCGTCGAACGCTGAACCTTTTAGGTCCGATCAACTCCATATTATTTATTTCCAAATAAATAATATTAATCACTTATCTTACTTATGTTTTTGTTAAAGTACCACTGTGACTCAAAGTGGCTAAAAGCTCAGTTTAGCTGAAAACGGTTAAGTTTCATTTAAACTCAAATCTCCAAATAACTGTCGTGCTAACTTTCCAAATAATTTAAGATATCCTTTTCCGATTAATCATTATTTATTATAAATAATAATACTTCCCATTTTGAATTATTATTATTTCTCAAGCTATCTTTAATAAATGTTATGTCGGTGTCCATTTCCCGATCTACTTGATCCAAATTACGAAACTTTAGGACTCGTGGCATTATTTTATTATTTCAAAATTTTGGGGTCATTACACTTTTCAATCTCATTCTGGAGTATTTGGCGATTGTTTGTCATTTATTTATATGAGTAAGAACCGATTAGCGTCCTTTAAAGTACCGTTCTAAGTTATGTGGTTGTTTTCTGGTGATTTGGATGCAAAATTCAATGTAAACGTTGTGTAGCAATTGATTCTTGAAATTCTGAAGCATAGAAGTCCGATTTGATTGATTAATTGGTGTCAATGGTCGATGAGATTTGGTGGTTGGTAGCCAAAAATTAGGGTTTGTATATGCAAAATCGATTTATTAATTATTTTTTATTATTTTATGCCACTCCTTTAATTGCGTACATAAAATGTTATATTTATTTTTTTTATTAGGGTTAGGGTTAGTTAGGGTGTTTTGAGCGAGGTTAGAACTTGTATTTTTAGCTTTATTGAATGTGAATTTCCGATTAAATTATATATGCCACGAAAAAAAGTGGCAGAAAGTCATGTTTGGTCCCTAAAAGTGTAAAAAAGCCATTCAGGGCCACTAAAATTAGGTTTTCGGCAATTAATCCGCCAAACCTACAAATTAACCTATAATCTTCTAAGTCATTGTAATTAGTCAAATTTTTTAGACTTTTATCACAATCCCTTTGGATTTTTATTGGTTATTTGCAACACATACGCTTTAGTCCTTCAAATTTACCGCTATATATATGTCGAACTAGTCCACTTGAATTCTGACAATCAAATCGCTAGCTCGCTACCCGGACGGATGTCTCTAGAAATCATCATTGTACGCCTCAGTCCCTTATTACTTTTCTACCTATCCAAAAAAGAGGTGTCTACATTTATTTTCACTCGTCGTCCCTGACTTTCAGGTCTTTTATCAACAACGTCCCGAAATTTCATTTTCTGTTTGTAAACACCTTGAGTTTTGACTTAAAAGCTAGTAAATTCCTTCCGAAATATTTTGTCTAATACTGATAAGAGATGCTGATATGGCACTTAAAAAATCTAAAAAATTAAAATACATTCCACATCATGTGACTCGTTATCAAAACACGCTAAAAATAAAAAAATACCTAAAATACCCATAAACCAAAAAAATGCCAAAACAAAACCTATTGAATGTTCAGCTACCACCGGCGGAACCGACCATCACCATCAAAATCCATCGTCACTAGCTGAACCCACCGTTGGCCTCCTCCGCTGCAATCGTTTGAGAAGACAAACCTAGAGGGGTTCGACTTCTCAAATGAATTCGTACTAAGTTCATATGAGGACAAACTTGAACCTAGATGGGATTCGTCTTTGGTATATTATTGGAATTTAGGGGTATTTTGATATTTTAAATTTTTTAAGGTATTTTGATGACATGTTTGTAATAACCTATAAATTTTTAAAGATATTAGATTGTGCCACGTGTTTTATATTATGAAATTTAGATCAAGTAGGTCGGAAATGGAAATTGAGTTAAGAATTATAGTCGGAATAAGTTTATAAAGTTGATCCCGGAATAATAATTTTATTAGTAATTATTATTCGTTAAAGTGGGTATTAGCGGGACTAATAAAAAGTTAAGAAAATTAATATAAAATAAATATAAGTCCCGAGCTAATAATATTTATGCCGTCATTCGTAAAATATTTTTAAGAATTTATCGATAAACTTTCGTGTAATTCTGAGATCGTTTTAAAATTAGACGCGGACGTTAATTAAGGAATTGAGTTAAAGTACGAGATTGAGCTGTTTGAGCCTAGTTGTACTTTAGCCAAATAAATATGTAAGTATTCATCTTCTTCATTTCAAAATAAAGTTACATAACCTAAACCCCATCTTTTCACGATCAACTTGCCATCACCTAGGTTTCTCGTTTCTTAACCAAATTTGACGGTTTTTGTTGCAAAACGATCATAACTCAAAGGGCTATCAAGGTGAGCATGTCGTTTTGCCATTCGTTTGATTTTTTTGATGGGTTTTTGGATAGAACGTTAAGGTTATGGTGAAATCGTACCATTTTTGCGTATTCGATTCGTTTTAAGCTTGAATTATGCGTATTTGTTTCCTAAGCGTTGTGGTATTGATGGGTATGTGAAAGGAGGTCAGAATGGAGTCAAAAACACATTGGGGTCGTGTTAGGGGCCAAACATCACGTCCTCACGACGTGAGGAGCTCCCTCACCAGAGGCGGATCTATGCTTTGTAGGATGGGGTCCATGGACCCCACCCTTTTGTTAGAATAAAAAATTTCCCACATATGTAATATAAGTAATAGATAAAAAAACATATAAAACAAAATAAACCTTATGAGAAAAATACTAATTAATTCAATCAAAAAATTAAAATTAGTAATTTGACAATGAAAAATTAGTAATTTGAAAATGAAAAAATAGATAACGATAATATGAGAAATATTTACCATTTTTATATATCAAATTTAAAACATTTTAATTAAAAATACTAATTAATTCAATCAAAAAATTAAAAAGATTGCAAATAATTTTCATATTAATGTTTATCAAATTTACCAACAAACTATAACTCAAATGATACATATATTAGGCAAATTTTTACAAAGGTTTTGATATCAAATTCTACTACAAGCACGCCAAAAATTTCTCCTTACTATAGTAAAATGTTTTTTAAATTGTAAAAATCTATACTTCTTCAATTATTTGTTTAATTTTTATATAATAATTAAAAATCTGGTGTGTATAATTTATTTAGTAAATTATATTGAGATATTTTAAAATAAAAAGTATTTATTATTAGTTGTATCTAATATTTTCTAAAATTTTATATTAGCTGATTCGATAATTATAATTTTATTATTATATTAATATTATTTAATTAAAATTAGTATTTTTATTATTATTATTAATATATATGGACCCCACCATACATCAGTTCTGGATCCGCCACTGTCCCTCATGACGAAAGGGAGTGCCTCACGATGTGAGCCTCACGATGTGGGGGAGTGTCGCACGACGTGAGGGGATCTCTCACGACGTGAGGAAGGCCTGGCATGGTACGCTAAGCCTGTTTTGTCACGGGAATGACATTCTGAGACACGTTCGATGCAGTTCAGCTTGATTTTGACCTACGGACTCCGAAAATGAGAAATTTGGACATGGAACATGAAGATTATGACTAGGGTTTTGATATACGGAGTTAGACGTTTAGGTTTAAGTCGTAAACCTAAAGCTGTATAGAGTTAGTATCGAAGATCGATAAGTAAAGATAGAAAGAAATAAGATTAGACGTGATTAGAACTCGACGAGTTACGTATATGTTTATATCTCAAGTCTAGAATTTCTGTAGAGTTAGATTCTTACTCAAGATATTTTTTTTGTTTGCTAGATCCGGCGAGACAACTAGCTATCGGAAAAGGAGCTTGACAGGTGTCGTGTGATTAAAGTTTTTGGAATAGCAAGCAGTGAGTATATATGTGTTTACTTTTGATGTATTGAAAATGCCTTGCTTTCTAAATGCAAAGTGATTTATACGAATTGCATACCATGTTTATTATCGAAAATGCTTTGTATGAAATACACACATCATTATCTTGAAACAAGTATAGATCTGATGAAACATGCTTTCCTATTGGGCGGCAATAGAAATTATGTGATCACTAGTTAAGTTCAAGCTATATGCTTCTTCATTTGATGTTGGAGGCATCTTTTGTGTGTTTAAATACAAGAACAGCTTGGTAGAACTATCCCGCGACCTGTATCTAATGAGTCACCTAGGTTGAACTATCCCGGGACTCATATCGGTCCTTGGATTTGAGTGATGGTACTAGTCACCTTGGTTGAATTATCCCGGGACTATACCAAATAGTATTGGTTGACTTGGTTGAACTATCCTGTAACCTACCATCAGGATTAAGTTAATCGTTTTGATCGCAAAGAAGATTCAATGAATCAAGGATTAGGGTTTCAATCGGAAGTTATATTCGGATGCATATAAATGAATGAATTGTAGCATTGTTTTTATTTTATAGAATATTCACTTGTAAATTATGAACTCACTCAGTTTTGACTGATCCCGTTGTTTTAGCCATTTTCAGTACATAGTCTTTTGACATGACAGACTTCTATCCTTGCTTCAGAAGTCTGTGTTTAAAAGTATGTACAAAGAAGATTTTGATAGCGCTGTAGTAGTCTAGTCCTAGATGTCTATGTGATTTTTGGTCAAACATTTTATGTATCACTTATACTCTGATATTTTGTAAACTCATATAGTTTATCTGCGCTTTAAACCGTTTGTTTTTTATGTGCGAAACAGGGAAATGCTTGATGTGGCATCGCATTGTAAGACCCTAGTTTATATGTATAGTTTTCAGAATGTGAGTAGATGTTTGCAATCGTATTATTTAAAAGCCTTTCTGAAAACGTTTTGCATGATTGCTTATTTGATTAGATCGCGAAAAGTTTATAGTTGTTTTATGCTTGCTACGGGTTTTGGAGCTATCACTCCCATTCCGTAGTGCCGGTCTCGACTCGAGATTTCGAGTCGTGACAATATCAGATGATATGGATGTGTTTTTTTTAGTTTTTATGTGCCATATCATCACCGGTTAACGATGTTAGTCAAAATTTGGACAGAAAGAGTTTACTGGCTTTTAAATTAAAACTCAGAAAGTTTACATGCCGAAAATGATTTTTAGGGACGTCAGTGATAAAAAGCCTGAAAGTCAAGGCGACGGTTGAAATTAAGTCATTTTAGTGTGAAAGATAGGATAATAAATTGAAGTAAAAACACTATATAAAACCTCAAAAGTATGAATTCCATACTATTTTAAATTTTTAGGTTGGAGATGCTTTTTTTTGAAACTGGTTGGAGATGCTTTTTTTTTTTTGAAATTGGTTGGAGATGCTCTTAATACAACTCGGTACCTTTATTCCAAAAAAAATTCATAAAATTATATATTTAAATGAATTTTTAGGGAAAACAAGTACTATGACCTCAACATAAGTAAAATTAAATTTTAATATCAAAGTATATTACATAAAAGGAATATAAAAAACCTGTGGACAATACATTTAATTAATTATAGCAATATTTCTTTTATTTTATATTTTTTCATGTTGTGGAAAAGTCAAATTTTTTAAACTTTTCAATAATTTATCAAGATCTTTTAAAAAAATATAAATCTATCATAATTTAATTAATTCGTTGAAAGTATATACAATTGTTTTAAAACTGATTCATTTGTATCTACATGACATGTCAAGTTGGATTTAAATACGAAATTATAATTTATTTGACAGCGTAGCATCTGAATTGTTAACTTTTTTTCCATTTTTAAAAACAAATTACACATTCATATGACCATGTAGGCACAGCTAAATTAGTTTTAAAAAATTCGATAGAGTTCCAACGAATTTGCCGAATTAGGATAGACTTATAATTTCTAAAAAAAATTAAATAAACTTTTAAAAGATAAAAAATAAAAAATACTATATTTTTAGTACCATTAAACCTTTTTAAATTGAAAAAATTATCTTGTAATATCAATTGTGTATTGTTTTTCTTTTGCTCAAGTGGTGGAAACTATTAGGTGGCAATCACCAAATTTGGGCGATTATTGGTGATGCTGTCCTTGTTGCAATTAAAATTAAATTGTTGAGTGCTCCTCTTTATGGAGTGTTAAAGAGATCTTTATGAAAAGAAATACCAAAACAGTTTTAATAATGGAATTCTTTTTTAACACATTTAATGAGTAATGCAAATTTCTCAATGCGAATGTGGAAAGGATGCCATAAAATGAGCGAGTTGTTAAAGTGAAGGGACTACATTTTCAACTTATGCCATCATCAAGAGCCACAGTTCCTATTTCTGTTTTGCAAATGCCAACTACACTGTCCATAAATTATCATCAATTTTGTTTCCCAATCTGAAATTCTATCCATCACTCCACTCGTAATCTATTCAAATTAATATAAAAAATATTTAAAACCGACGAAATATTAATTGAATCTAATTCAAATATGAGCCACTCGAATCAACTATCAAGTTTGTAAGTTAATTACCGATGAGCTATAACTCAAATATTATAAACGCTGAATAACAAACTGTCAAAGTTGTGAGATTATTTCCTTTCACAAGCGCTCTCTCCTTCTCAATTATCAATAAAAAAAATTATAAATTAATTAAATATTTAACCGTTTCAGATTCTTAAATTTGATTAATTTATTTTATATCTTTTATTATTATGCATATCAATTATAATATATCTTTACTTTTACATAAAATCTTTTATACAAATTATTAAGTAGCGGACCCGAAATCGGTTTTAATAATGTTTTAGTTTGATTAAAGTCGATCATGAACGTGCTATCAATTATACAAGCAAAAAATACATAATCAGTTACTGAATTCAAATGGCTTATAAAATGTTATTGAGTTCAGCTCGCGTATACTAAATTGGAATTTTTTAAAAAATATCCATGAAATGGCAAAATATTCTAAAAAATATGCTTTCACCAAAATTATTGCAAAAATACGGTTTGACAAAAAATTATTGCAAAAATACAGTTTGCCAAAAAATTCACAATTTAAGTTTACTAACAATAGGGGTGAGTAACGGCCGGTTCGGTCACCAAAACGCACCTAAATTACAAACCGTTCGGTTATTAAAAAATTCGGTGATTGAAACAAATTAAGCAAAATTATACTAAAACTGAATTTGACCAAACCGAAATATTTCGGTTCGCCATGGTTGATGACCGAATTTTACATATACATGTATTATATTACACAAAAATCAATTTACTTACAATTTTTTTATACCTGCGCACATTTTCAAGTTCAAGAATTTTCATCTAAATATCAATTTTAAAATACAAGAAGAATAAATATAAAAAAAGGAGAGAAAGATCTAGAATTGAAGCTACTGTTGGCTATAAATTTAGCAAGTGAAATTAATAATTAGGACGAGAAAAGAAGATAATAAAAAAAATGAAAGGAATGAATATAGATTTAGAAAGTGAAATTAGGGCTAGCACAGAGAAAAAAAATAAAGAAAAGGAGGAAAACAGTAAAGACTTTACAAAGTGGAAATATGTGACTAGTGAGAGATTTTTTTCTTAGGATTTGAGTAATTTAAAGTGTATATTTACAACAAAACTACGTCGTTTTGAATTTTTTCGTTTTGGTTATTAAGGTTATTTTTTAGTTGTGAGCGAAAACCAAACCGAATAGTTGAAGTTTTAAAAGTTCTAACCGTAACCGAATCGAATTTTCAAATTATATTTCGGTTTGATTAACTCAGTTCTGTTCGGTATGATTAATTGTTTTGAACGTTTAATGTGCACCCCTAACTGATGGTTTACTAGTATATTTACTAAAATTAAGTTCAACACTGTCTGTTTACTTTAAAAACTAATTTACTATTAATTTATCTTTTACACTATAAAATTAAAATAAATTATTGCTTAATTTACTATTAGTATTATACAAAATATACGAAAATTAGTTTCAATTTGTTTACTTTTAGATTACTAAAAAACAAATTTACTATTGATTACTAACAGTTTACTATTAATTTATTATTGATTTACCATGTTTACTTATTTTTTTTCAAAATCTGCAAATATGAAGTAACGGTTTGGTTAGAAATTTTATCAAACAGCTTATGTTCATTATCTTGCACATCAAACATTCAAAGTATGAAATACATGAAAAACCATATTTATAAGCAATTAGAAGAAATCAGGAAAGCAATTAATAAAAAATAAAAAATACCCATTAAATCAAAATTTAAAGGTTTAAATGCATCAAAAATCACCAAGTTTCGCGTGTTTTGCATATTTAACATAAATTTTTAATTTTGGCTACATGAACTTTCCAATTTTTACAATTAAATATGGGCTTTTATGTCGGTTTGGGATTGTGGGCCATGCTTGGTATTAGTTGGACTTAGTGACGTTTAAATTTTTTGAGGTTGTTTGACCCCTAGTATGTTATCACTTGCTTTTGATGATTGGAAAAGGCGTAAGTATTTTATATATCTACATTTTTGATCAAAATGTCAAATGTATTTTTAAAAAAATTGTGACAATCTGATGTGTCAATTTTGTAATTTGTGATAAATATATCAAACTCTATATTTTTGAGATTTATTTTTATAATTGATGATTCAATTTTGATTGCATGGGTGATTACAAAATAATTTTTGTTAAGTAGATTACATAAAATTGTTTTACCTAAACAAAGTACTACCACGTATGCATACAATTTATAAAATGAGTATTCAGATTACAGATTTAGTGCCCAATCTTAATTATTATAATTTTCAATTTAATATCGAAATTGCAGAGATATCAGCCAATTATGGGGGGTTTTGCAACTTTTCCTGATGAATCAATGAACAGCCTGACTCTCCCTACCTTGAAATCCATGGTAATAAAGCAATCAGGAGGAACTACTTGAACTTCAGCTCCGGCCATGTCTTCCTTTATCTTTCGTTCCGCTTCCTCCGCCGTCACGCCGACTAGATCAGGCCATGTCCTTCTTCCAGTTGAAATAGGGCCAAGTAAATTCCCACAGGTCCCTGGAATTCTCTCCAACAGCAAATTGTGAAATTAAGAATTCAATTATTCATCTGTTGTGGGTTAAAACTTAAAAGTGTACGTGGTACTGTAAGCAAATTACTAAAAAGTTCCTCACATTTATTATAATTTCCATTTTAGTTTTTCTTATTGAAAATCAAACAATATGGTCCTTCATTTTTGTTTCTGTCAACGATTTAGTTCTTCCATCCATTTTTCGTGTTAACGAGTCAATGAAACTATATGGTCCTCCACTTTTATTTCTATCAACGATTTTGTCTATCAATTTTGTTTCTGTCAACAATTTCGTCCCTCACTTTTATTTCTGTCAATGATTTCATCCATCATGTTTGAAAATTAACTTACTCCTAAGTTTTTCGACTCCGGTGACTATCACCGAAAATGGACGGGTGGACTAAACTGTAGACGAAAACAAAAATGATGGAAAGTTTTCTTTTCACTAATCCGGACTGAAATAAGCCGGTTAAATAGGGAAAGAACTGGATTGATCATTTAATTTTAAACAGGAAGGACTAAAGTGCGAATTATGATAAATGTGAGGGACCTCATAATAACTTGCTCTTATATTAAGTTTATATCAAAACTTTAATTCGTACCTTAGTGTTATCTATATTTTTATTTTCATTTCAGGCGATAATATTTTATTACTTTCCGATCTAATATAATACTGGTGGAACATATTCTTATAATATATTGTTGTATAGGCGGAACCAAAACTCCAATATAAAGAGGGTCGAAATTTTTACATTCGGCTATTTAAAAAAAATGGTCTGTTAATTTATAGCTCTAACCGCCCCTACAAGGAAAGAAAACTGCCCCTAATACATGCAGGGGCGGTTCTTGAGGGTGGTTATACTAAAAAATCCCAAAAATTTTGTTTTTTTTTTAATTATTTTCCGTCGAGGAGGGTCGGCCGACCCTCCTCGACCCTCCCTAGTTCCGCCCCTGGCTGTATACATCTTATCATGCCAATCGTTATATCACAGAGTTATATGACGGGCCTCCTTACATATCATTTTGATACGAAACAAAACAAAGTTTTAATACGAAATCGAAACATGAGATAAAGTTTGGTATATACATATATTTTTAACCCTCTGTTGTGTTATAAACTTACTTGGCAATAAGGGTGGTGTTGATTGGGCAGTTTCTTCTTCTTGAGAGGATTTAACGATCTCTTCTTTCTCTGCCATTTCAAAGATCAAAGATAGTATATGTTAATTTGGGAGAAGATAGTTTTTTTTTTCTTTTTAACATATTTAGAGTAACGTGTGCTAATATAGCAACTTCAACTTCAACGTCAATTTAATTAATTTCTTGATTTTGCCAATTGAAAAGTATTTGACTGGCTAATTCACAAAAGACCAAGATGATTGAATTGATATTTACGATTATCTTCCATTTGGCATTTGTAACTTTGATTGATGTGGACTTGTATGGAGCTTCTTGGTTTTGGAGACTAATTTGAGAACAAAATACAATAAAGGGGATCTTATTCCAACTTCCAAGTTCTTATGCCGTTTTCTTTCATCCGCTACTCTTTCTTGCCGGCAATTATGCTATATGCTTTATTCATCCTAAGCTCATTCACTTGTTTACCATTTTATTTAGGGGGTGTGCACAACCAAAGAAGAAAAAAAATCACTGATCTAATTGAATCGATAAATTCAATTTGATATATTTTTAATAAAATTAGTTTAATTTAATTAATAAGAAGTACGAAAGATTCGGATGGGTTCGATTTGTACTTAATGCACATTCATTTTAAGTATAATAATCCAAAAAAGTCAAACGCTTAGTAATCTCATTATGTTCAAACGTTTAATCGTTCCGATAATGTCTATAGATAATTGAAAATAATCCAAAAATTCAAAACAATACTTCTCAAGATTCAAATTCGTTTTCAATCATATCACGTAAGTATTTTTTTGCTTGTTTATGTGTTTAATTCGAATTAATTATATGTTTATATTATTTTTGATGTTCTTCGTTCTTAAGTTGTGGAATCACAAAACTGCATATTATATCCATTATTGGATCCAAACTCCAGGATTTCAATGTTGTTTCTTGATTATACAATCATTTTAAAATTTTAATTAAGCTTGATTTGTTTCATTTGCGTGAAAATTAACCAAGAATGAATAATTTTGAATTTTTCTAGAACCAACTCGACCAAGAAGGCGTTGGTGTGATAGGAGTAAAATACTCCTATTTACTCGAGTCATTTCATCACGTTTTAATGTAATTTGTCTTGTATTTTAAGGTGTTTATGTATCTTATTGTGTGCTTGAACTTTTCAGGACATTAGAGCGTTTTGAAGCGTATTTAACCTAAGAAAGCGAAGAAATCGACAAAGAATCATTGCGGCAAAGTCTTAGAGCAAGGAAGCGATGAAGATGCTTAATCAAGGCATGTCACGATCGTGACCCGCAACCAGGGGAAGGTCACGATCCTGACCTATGGAGCAAATTGTACCGACGCTGACTTATTTACAAGAGTCACGGTCGTGACTCCCACTTAAAGAGGAGGTCATGATCGTGACCAGCACAAAAAGGGCTTCTCAGGATTCAAATTTTAAGGCTCAAGACATTAGACTCATTTTCTTATTTAGTCAAATACTATGTCTTTTCTTTTTCTTTTTGAAAAGTATTAAAAAAACAACTTTACTCTTGCTTTTGATCCATTTTTACTCTTGCTTTTAATCCAATAGTTAATTAATCATTTGCTTGATTAAGTAATTTTTAGATTTAGTCTTTGTTTACTTTAGTTGTTTTTATTTAATTATGATCTAAAATTCTTGCTCTTGCGTGCTAAACGAATTGAGTAACAACTAAACTCGTTGTCATCATAACTCCACATTTCTCGTGGGTTCGACGTCCGAATTTAAAGTCCATTATATTACGAGTTGGAATTAATACGCTTATGCCTTTTTATCTACATGTCGCCTTCTGAAAAAGGTGTCACAGCCCATAACTTTCAACATTTAAATTGTTTACTAAAATTGAAGGTGTACACAAATTAGGATGCAAAAAATGATAAAGTGATCTATTAATTTAGAATGGATGAAGTAATAATTTATAAAAATTATAAAAAAATTGTATCATTTAATGTAATTTTAATGATATTATTAATAAGAAAAAAAAGTAGTTGCAAAACAAATTCCAACGTTTCACTTATGTTGCGATTTAATTTTGATGTTTAAAACGTTACGAAATAAATCTCTATTTTTGTTATTTTTGTAATTTGTAGACCCAACCGTTTTCCGACAATTAATCTATATATATATATATATATATATATATATATATATATATATATATATATATATATATATATATATATATATATATATATATATATATATATATATATATATATATATATATATATATATATATATATATATATATATATATATATATATATATATATATATATAGATTATAATCTTAGCTCCAAAAGAGTTTTCACACAATTTCACCAAGTGTCTTTCTATATTTCATCCACGTGTACAACTATATTTAAATTTATTTTAATTTTTATTTATATAATTTAATTAACTTTTTCTTAAATACACAATAAATTTATAGTTATAAAATTCAAAGAGTTTAAATATAAGTTATAAAATTTGAAGAGTTTATTTTATTATTTACTTTTATGAATTATGACATAAAATACATTTTAAAAAAATAATTTTAACTTTTAAAAATGAAAGTTTAAATCCATTGCATTTTAATAAATGATAATTATGAAATTAAAATTTAAAAATCTAATTTATTTCTAATATTTAGTATATAGTATATTTGAATATTTTTAATCTTTACTATATTTTATTAATGTTTAAAAAGTTATATATTTAAAGAGTTTTTTTATGCATCATTAATGTTATAAATTATGAAATCAATTATTATTTTTAATTAATTATAAGTTTTTAAAGTCATTTATTATGAAATCTTAAAAGTCTTTTATATTAGAAATTTTTTTACAAATACCGAAAAAAATAAAAATATTTACAAAGATACTACTTGCATTTTTTTAACAGAAATATAAAAAATAATTATAAAAGTACAAATTTTCAAATAATAATTACAAAAATACAGTTTTTATATAAAAATTCGTATATAAAAATGCAGTTTTGTATATAATCTGTATATAATACGAATTATATATGTTTTTTTTAAAACATCAGATCTGAGAATGAGAATATCTCTGAAAAACGGAGAAGATGAAGATGAAGCCAAATTTTATATATAATCCGTATATAATACATATTGTATACAATTTAAAAAAGAAACAAATTCAGATATAAAAAATTAGATTTGAAATTTCAGATCTGATATTTTGAGATCCGATTTCATATTTAATCGACAAAGGAGGAGCAGAGAAGGATGGAGCGGCGGCAGATAGAGCGGTTGCGGCGAGCCGAGCAGAGCGGCAACGTTGGAGATTGCGTCAAATTCAATGGCGAAGGCGGTGAATGTAGCGAGAACGGAGGCGGAGCAAAGAGGAGAGTCAGGCGGCATGGGAAGAGAGCGGCGGCGGCGTGGGAGTAGAGCGGCGGAAACGTGAGGGAGAGCAGCGGCGAGGAGATAGCGGCGGCGTGAGGTGAAAGCGGCGGTGGCGGTAGAATGATGGTGGATGTGTGTTAATGGAATAAAATAAGAAAATAAATTAGGGTTTTGAGAGATGTAGAAGATGGAGAAGATGAAGTGTAAAATAATTTTTGTTAATAAAAGAAAAAAGGTGGTATATTTGAAAATATGAAAAACACTCTTGTAAAGAGAAAGTATAACACTACTACAAAACAGCGTTTTAGCGACGGATTTTAGTGACGGATCTAAAATCCGTCGCTATTTTTTCGATTAGCGACGGATTTAGCGACGGATCTAAACACCACATTAAATTGGCGGGAATGATCCCGCCAACTTTAGCGACGGATTTTCCGTCGCTAATGTTGGCGGGAGTAGTCCCGCCAATTGTTTTGATAAAATTTAGCGACGGATTTTAAAATCCGTCGCTAATTACTGGCGGGAATACTCCCGCCTTTTATTTTTCGCAATTAGCGACGGATTTTAAAATCCGTCGCTAAATTATGCCTTTTGCGACGGAATTTAGTGACGGATTTCAAATCCGTCGCTAATTTTCAATGTCAAAAAAAATTAAAAGGCATCTAATATTATTTAGGATAGTATTTAATAAAAAATAATTATTAATTTTTTAATTAAATTTATATTATTATAATATAACGTTTTTATTTATAAAATAATAATTAAATATTATTTATGAAATAATAATTATATATTATTTATTTATTTAAAGTATATAAATATTTTAATAAAATTATTAATTATAAAAAAATTATCTTAGAATGCGGGTTTAAATTATGAAAACAAATATTTGTTGTTTTTAGTTAACATTTAAGTATAATATACATAAATATATAACATGAATATGATCTGGTTAAGATGGAGTTGTGCGCGGGAGAACTACAAGGTTAAAGAGTCTTGAGTGGGAGTAACGGAAGGATGGGTGACCTACTGGGAAGTTAGCGAAAATTGACAGGTGGATGCGGGTGGTTGATTTAACTCGGGTGGGTGAGTGACGGAGGGCGCGGATGAGGGATTGATTAAATAAAAAATTTATTTTACGATGTAATTTTTAAATTTTTAAATTTTTTTAAAATTAGTGACGGATTTAAATCCGTCGCTAAATCCGTCGCTAATTAGCGACGGATTTAAAATTCCGTCGCTAAAACGGAGACCAAAATCCGTCGCAATTTTTTTTCCCGTCGTTATCAAACGTTGCGACCAAAAAGGTTGCGACGGACTGTTTCCATCGCAAATCCGTCGCTAAACGTGTTTAGCGACGGATTTTGGTCATTTAGCGACGGAAAAATCCGTCGCTAAATGACTGTTTTCTAGTAGTGTAAGATAGCATGTTTGTAAATATTTTACCTTATTATGGTATAGAGTGTAAATATTCATTTATATTATTAATATTTGTAAGTTTTGTAATACGAAAAGACTATTTTTCTATATATAAATGAGAAACATCAACAAAATTTTATATACATAGTTTCTTATCTTATATACATGTATGCACTTAAACAATAAAAACAAGGTACGTATTTTTCATTTTTTCAAATGACAAAATATATTTACATTTCACAAAAAATAAAATTACTTGATTTTTTTATTGTTTCTGCTCAATTGATGTGTTTTTATTATAAGAGAAAAATACGCACGCAAATTATTAATTTATAGTGAGAAAGCATGTTCGAATGATATTTTTTTTAGGCTTAAATGCACCAAAAATCACCAACTTTCGCGTGTTTTTAGTATTTAACATAATCTTTTAATTTTGGCAAAAAAGTAAACGAACTTTCAAAATTTTGCAATTAAAGACACCAGCACCGTTTTGGACGTAAAACGGCACCGTTTTACATTAAAACGACGCTGTTTTGGATGTAAAATAAAACTATTTTTCAAAATAAAACACACGTGGTCTTAATTGCAAAAAATTTGAAAGTTCATGTTAAATATGTCAAAATTAAAAGATTTAATTTTAAATACCAAAAACATGCGAAAGTTGGTGATTTTTAGTGCATTTAAACTTTTTTTTTATTTGCTTGGTGGTGATATGCATGAATCATATTCTATGTGTCTTAACTTTACAACTATATATGATCATGTAATAAAACAAAATTATTTAACTTTTTTACTGTTTAAATTTTTCATGTATTAAATAAGATAGTATAAGAAAAGATATTTATTGTACATTTTATTATTTAACCCGCGCAACGCGCGGGCATCGACCTAGTTAAGCTGAAATGCCAAAACATTGCTCATCTTGGTCTCTATGGCAGCTTCAAGTACACTACATTTCTTAGCCACCATCGCTTCACCTTTTTCCTTGTTCTTTCAATTCAATTAGAAATTAATATCTTTATATTTAGAGAAATTAGCATCATTCATAATAAAAAAAGTCAATTGTTCAGATATAGTTTTATGAACTTCCGTAGAATTATGTTTAGTACAATGAACAATATTTGATTGCTATGGTTTTAATCATACAATCAGTTAGTATTATGACATACAATTTCTTAAAGTATTCATTTTGTCATCTCCAATGTGATTCATCTGATTTAATTAAAACAATTGTCTTCACTTCTCATTTTCTTGTTAGCGTGAAAATCCATTACATGTTCTCCAAATTCTACATCCTGCATTGGATCATAAGAAGAGCTGGCTTGATCTATTTGATCCAGTCTCTTCTTCTCCTCATCGGCATATACCAGATTAAACCCGCATTTTTTAACTTTGAAACTGTTTGAACCCGGCAGCATTACCTTATAGTCGTCCTGGATGTAAGACTCGAACTCAAATCTAGCAGTGCATGAGTTCTTTCTAAGATGTTCGCATCTTTCCTTTTCAAAAATGTCGAAACAGCTAGTGTTCCAAATAAAAACATGATCCGACTCGAACATGATCTGGTCCCTCCATTCTCCTATCTCCTCGGATGTGAATGCGAGTTCCCCACCGTTTTCATTTTCAATGACACATTTGCATAGAAAAGTGAAACCATTTTCATACCGATGATTCTCCAATTCTATTACAGCACAAAATGTGAATCCCACGAATCTGTTATCGTACCAATTCGTAGATAGCAGGATGGTTATTGAATCCCCTGTAGTTTGATACCTGAACCATCCAGGGATTTCAGTTCCTGGGAAACACACAACCGGAGAAACCAAAATTTCTTCATCAGTCTGCAAAATCAGAATTTCTTTTGATGAGAATTGGTGTTTATGAGTATTAGAAGAGCGAAGAGTGATGCCTACCGCGAAATGTTGAAGTAGTGCAGTTGCCAAATGGTGGATTTTGAGCTTTACATTTTCGACAATGTAGTTAAGCGCATTCTTCTCCAGGCTCACGCAATTAGCAAATGTGAATCCGTATTTGGCATCCGGAGATTGTCCGTGTGAATCTTGAAATTGAATGAATGGACTTGAAACTGTCTTCAGAGATATACAGTTTAGTGCTATTACATTTCTTATACGCTGAGGAAGCTCTGGTAAGGCCTTGAGTCTCTTGCAATATGATACGTCAATCACTTCCAACCTATGATGTTGCACGAAACATTAAACATCGAAAGGATACTTTTTAAATAAGCATTGGTTATAAATATAAACTTTCAGAATTTTAAAAACACCGAAACATAAAAGTAGACAAGTTTGTTTGCAATACAAACCATGTAAGATGTTTAATACTTGCAGGAATTCTCATGAAATTATTTCCCTTTAGAAGCAGAACCTGCAATGATGATAAGTCGCCTAGGCTGCGCGGGAGTTTCACTATTCCTGTGTAGCTTAGAACGAGATCTCTTACGGAACCGAGACCAGATAAAGAAGGCAATTTACTGAGCTTTGTACAGTGATTAAGATAAAGATCTTGCAGGAGTTTTAGTTCACAAATGCTGCTTGGAATACTCCTTAGTTTTCTATTACCGCAAAGATAAAACTTTTCAAGGCATTTCAGCTCACCA
Source organism: Mercurialis annua (assembly GCF_937616625.2). Classification (NCBI taxonomy): domain Eukaryota; kingdom Viridiplantae; phylum Streptophyta; class Magnoliopsida; order Malpighiales; family Euphorbiaceae; genus Mercurialis; species Mercurialis annua. Next base: position 10,243,168 of record NC_065570.1, read on the forward strand.
ATGCTGCTAGGAAGTCTCTCAAGATTAGGACATTGGCTCAACTTCAACTCAACAAGTGAAGAGAGAGATCCAATTGATTGAGGTAATTCTTTTATCTCTGTAAATGCCAAATTCAGCTTAACAAGTGAAGCTAGGCATCCAATTGATGAAGGCAATGCTGTTAATGGAGTGTTCTTAAGATTCAATTCAACAAGCGAAGAGAGTTCTCCAATCGACGAGGGCAACTTTTTAATACGACAAAAAGCCATATTCAGTTTCATCAGTGAAGAAAGACACCCAATTGATGATGGCAGTTCATCTATTGAACATTCTTTGAGATTCAACTCAACGAGTGAAGACAAATTTCCAATTGATGAAGGCAATTTTTTTATATCTGTCTCTCGCAGGTTCAAGTTGGCAAGCGAAGTGAGTGACCCTATTGATGATGGCAATTCTTCTAATGCAGTGTGTCCTACATTCAAGTTCTTGATATTCTTCCCCACAATGTCTGGAAAATTCTCGAGACTCGAGCACCAAGAGAGGTCAAGATTTTCCAGAGCATTCAAATGAATGCTGCTGGGCAGAGTCTTAAGCTCTTCACAATGATTTGTAGATAAGAATCTTAGCTTGTCAAGAAATGGAATAGAGGTTGGCCATTCTTCCAGTCCAGTCCCATCTAGATGCAGCTCTTCTATATCCCCTGAAACTTCTGGAAACTTCCTCAAACTCGAGCAGGTAGAGAGATTAAGGGTCCTTAGAGATTTCAAAAGACTCAGGCTTGGAACACTCTGCAGCATCTTGCAATTAGAAAAACTCAGATAAACAAGCCTGTTGAGGCATTGAATGGACAATGGAATTTCAACCAAGCTTGTGCAATTATCAAGAATTATTCTTTCCAAATTCAAAGCTGAAGAAAGGTCCGGAAGACTTGTCAGGTGATCGGAATCATGAAGATCAAGCAGCTTTAACTTCGGAACATGCTGCAAAAAAAGGAAGTAGATACAAGAACATGAGTAATTTGCTAATTTTGTCAGAAATGAAAAATGAGCATGTACCTTGACTCCATTCCAGAGTTCTTTAACTTGGCTGAACGGCAAGCTAAGTTCGACAAGATTCTCCATTGAAAAGTTAGAAGGCAATGATGAATACTTTCAGGTGTCCACAATCTGGAAGTTCTGCCAGGATTTTCACCAGATTCTAGTCGAACAATGTCCCGACCCATATCTTGTAACAAATCATGCATATCTAACTTGTTATCTATAATAGCTATGAGACTCTTATCAACAAGACGACTTATTCCAGTGCTTGGAAAAAAATCACAACCATTAAGAATACTTGTTACAAATTCGACATGAGCTCCTTTAAAAAAACAAGCAATGTCAAGAAATATATCCTTATCAACCCAATCAAGCTCATCATAACTTATTCTCAACACTTCCTGAATTTCAGGATTCGAAGATTCTTCTAGTTTCTCTAATGTTCTTGTCCATTCTTCTGATTGCTTGTTGCACAAGGAAGAAGCCAAAACATTAAGAGCTAAAGGAACACCTTTAGTAGAATTCACAGCCCTTTTTGACAGCTCTATATAGTCTTGAATAGGGTGATTTTGTCTGAAAACTTTGAGACTAAATAGCTGAAGAGCTTCATGGTAATTTAGACCTTCGACTTCGTAGATTTTGTCAGCTGTATTAACAAGAACTTGTCTGTCTCGGCTTGTTATGACTACTCTACTTCCAGAACCAAACCAATTATGATTTTCAGCTAAAATTGGTAGTTGTTCTTCATTGCTAACATCGTCAAGAACAATAAGAACTTTTTTTCGTCGCATTCGATTTAAAATGAATCTTGGCAATACACTTTGCATTCCTAAATGTAAATTCTCATCTTCTAAAATGTTTGAAAGAATTTCATTTCGTAATCGAATGACAGTACCCTTCTCTGATTCTTCTCTGACATTTGCAGCAAAATAAGCAGCATCAAAGTTATTTGAGATTTGATTAAACAAAAATCTAGCAGTGGTAGTCTTACCAATACCACCCATACCCCAAATTCCTATAAACAGAACATTAGTGGACTCCAAATCTAATAATGATTGAATTTGATGAACGCGAGAATCAACTCCAACTAATCCATCAAATCCGGTTATAGATTTACGATTCCATTCCTTCAAAATCGTGTTAGAGACATCCTCAGCTAGCTTATGATCATCAGGCCTGGAAAATATGACAGACAGACTATTAAGTACATGAAATGATAGAGAAGTCTGAAAACAAATTAACAGTATATTACTAAGTTTGCACCAAAAAATTCAAGTTTTATGTTTTAGTAACATTTTGAAACTTGGAAACAAGTCTATATTTATAACTTATTATTATAAAACAATGTCATTTATGCGGTTTCTGTTTTCAGTGTTTCTTTTCGGAGTTTCTATGTTATAGTACATCTAATTTTTTCTGAACTCTACATCAATTATATTATCATTACCCAGTGTATTTTTAATCAAAGTACTATTATATACTCTTACCCTCTGTCGAGAAATAGGTGAAATTACTCCCTCTTCCCGAGACAAGGCCACCTTACTATTTTTGACGTTTCAAATTGCAGGACACCTTGGTAAACAATTTAAAGACTAAAAATCCTATTACCCCTAATAACTATGAGTAGTTGTCCACTTATCCTCAAATAAAATTAAAGAAAATAAAGGAATTAGCAGAACATTACCAGTCTCTAGAAATCCAACCATCAATTGAGGCCAATCTATTTAGTGCTTCTCTCCATCTCGGTACCTTGTCTAACAAGAAAGAATCCTTTTCATACTCAGCCAAAACTTCCGCAACAAAACCTGTTTGATCTTTGACATGTAAGGGATCCACATTATAGAAAACGGGAAGAACATATCGACCGGTTATTTCCTTGCATTCGATGATTTTTACAAGTTCATCCAAACACCAGCTTGAAGAAACATATTTTTTTGATATAACAATCACTGCAAATGTTGAACATTCAATGGCGTTCAAAAATTCTAACGAAACTGATTTGCCTCTGTCAGAGTTTCCATTATCTTTGAAGCAGACGAGCCCTTTGCGTTCCAGATCTTTAAGAAGACGAGTAGCTAAAGATTTACGGGTATCTTCTGTCTTGAAGCTCAAGAAAACATGGTAATGAACTGAAGAAGGACATGATTTTTCAACTATAGAAGTAGAAGCCATGTGCAAGCACAAGAAGAAATGGAGATTTGATCAATGGGCAACGCTGTTTTTCTTGTGGGGATTTGGAATTTATTAATTATATAAAATTTTATGCACTAGAGTTACATGCAAAACAAGTTATCTTGACGGAGTTTCATAAGGCTTCGTTAGGTTTTTGTATTATACTATAGGGAAAAGGGGCAAATATTGCCCCTATCTATGGTATTTGGCGAGGCACAACTTAGTCCTTAATGAATTTTAGATCACAATTAACCACTTAACGTTTTAAATTTAGAACAATCAAACCCTTATTTGTAACGGAGTTAATTATATTTTAACACTATTCTCTTAATTTTAGTCCAAGTGTAAGGTCACATGTGACATGACATTTTAATGATAAGGCTTAATTGCGTAAAAAAGTCACAAATTTTAGCGTGTTTTGCAAATTTAACATAAACTTTCAATTTTGGCAAATTAATACAGAAACTTTTGATTTTTGGCAATTTTAGCAACGATCAATTTTTCATAAAAAAATGTTGATGTGTACACCGGAATAACCACTATTCCGGCGTCCATATCAACATTTTTCTCTATTTTTTTAAAGGAAAATTGATCGGTGCTAAAATTGCAAAAAACCTAAAATTTGTGTATTGATTTGTCAAAATTAAAAATTTATGTTTGATTTGCAAAACACGCTAAAGTTTATGATTTTTTACGCCATTAAACCAAGTAAAAATCCTAATCTTTAATGGATTTTTTTTATATTTTGATTATTGGTTGTTGGTGGCTTTATTGGGTAAAGGCCTTTACTCCATAATCCTTAATTTTGAGAGGAAATGACATGGTGTACGCCTATTTCAAAAATAGTTCCAATATTATCCTCTCAATTTTTAAGTCTTCAAGCGTACTCTTTTTTTAAATTTCTCTTTTCACTTTTACTTCTTTTTTCCCTCGCCATCACTGTGCTCATTTCTGTAAACCATTTTCTTCGCCTGACTATTCTTCCGCTCGTCGTCTTTGTGGTTTTCCTGTAAATCGTTTTCTTCGTCTTTTTTGTTCATTCAAAGTTTCGTGATAAGCTTCTCTTATTTACTATTCTATCTCTCTTATCTATTCCTTCTACTTCACCCTAATAGTTGCTTTATTTATTAATGTGTTAAATTAATTAATCAATAATCAGTTTATGTGAATAATGATTCTCTGTTTACTTGTTTAATTTGTAGATTTAGAGACAAGAAAAGGTAACGAGGATAATGACATGATATAGTAATTTTATATATGTATTTGTATGGTAGTAATTGGTTTTAAGTATATTTTCTATGTATTGTATTTTTTGTGTATCAATTAGCACATTCTTCTCGTTAAATATGTATGTAGTTAAATCATTTATTTCACTCTTCTTATTAAGTGGTATTGGACTGAGTTTTCTTTTTCTTAGATGTGGGTATATGAGAAAATTAGTTTGATTTTTATGTGGTAATTTGACAGTAGCTTTTAGAATACAAGTTTTTTAGATGAGTTTTTAGCTACTCATGAGCTACTAAAAAGCTACTTGAAATCGTAAGGTGACTCTTTTAAGGTTTTGTCCACCTGAATCTGCTGGTGGCTCAGTACATTCTGTGTCATTTGCTGGATCAGATACAATAAATGGGTGTTTAAAGGGTATGGGTGTGGATGTTGTTGGCAATTTTACTCACCAACTTGTAATAGAGTGGACTATAAGTCCGGGTTATCGAACCCACAGGGATGAGAGGTTTAATGAGAATGAAATATGATTTTGAAATTCAATTCGGAAAGCAAACAACGATTGGATAGAGGATTTGGAATTTGAACAATTAAAACATTAATTAAAGTAAACACAATTACTAAACAATTTAACTAGCAAAAAGCAATAAGCAAGCGATTGAATGATTAAGATAAACTATGGATAACGAGCTTGAGGGTTGATACTACGATTAACCAATTACTATCAAGGGTTCGGACTACGGCTTCTAAACGTGAACCAAGTTTTTTTAAATCGCAACTCCCGCTCTCGAGAGCATCAAAGAGTGACAAAACCACAACTAACTAAGCTTAACCTACTCTCGTAGCACTAAACACAATTAGAGGCAATTAGCAATTAAACACAACTCATATGCCACCTAATTACTAACCCACTCTCATGGTGTTACTAATTAAGCATCTAATTAATTAATTCCAATTAATAAACCCTCTCTTAAGGTGAAAATTAATCTAGCAACAAATACTAGGTGATCAATCTACAATAGGCATTAAGCAATTAATTAGAACACACAAGCCAAATCCTAACCCAATCTAGCAATTATTTCAACCATCATATCAACCCCCAAACAAGGGGGTTTAGCCAATCATGCTAAAAATCACATTAACTACTAAATAAAGAGAAATAAAAGATAAGAAATACTTATTTAGAAGGATAAGATTCAAATTAAGCACTTGCATTCAAAGATAAATCTTGTTCTTACAAAGCAATAAAAGCTTCCAAGCACCAATAATGGTGGAAACTATAGAGGCACAAAACCCTAAACTATTCTACTCCTAAAAGATGACTAAAAGTGTGTAGAGAATAATTGTTGTTGCCTCCTACCCTAATTTGAAACATAAAGTAGTACTTATAGTGTTCTCAAAAAGGAAAATAAAAACATCCTACGAAAATGAGTGTTGGGCCAAAAGAGGAAGTGTGCATAAGTCTTGTCCTTTTCTTCAGTTTTTTGATTCTAACTTTAAGCCTTTGCACGAATCGTGCAACCCAACTTATTCAAGGGTGCACGATCCGTGCAATTCTCTTGAAAGTGGACTGCTTCTAGCTTGGTGGTGCACGAAACGTGCAAGGCTTTGCACGATCCGTGCAATGCCCAGACTTCATGAAATCTTCAATTCTTTCGCTCCCTTGCTTGCTTCTCGCTTTCCTTGATTCTTCCTCTTTTAACACCAAAGACGCCCCATAACGCTCCGTTATCCTGAAACTCTTAAGCACACTAATAAGATATAAATACACCTCAAAATGCATAACAAAATACATTAAAGCGCATCAAAAACACTCTAGAATATAGGAGTATTTTACTCCTATCAAACCTCCTCACACTAAATCTTTACTTGTCCCCAAGCAAGAAATGAACTAAAGTAAAATACGATGTTAACTAATCATGGCGATCTTGAACAAGCATCAACAAACGAACTCCCAATCAACAATGACTCAAATACAATCGTCTAATATCAACAACCGCTAATGATGCAAACAAATGATGAATGCAATTACAATGACATACTTCAATGGAAATTAGACTACACTTGCATTGGCTTAAGGTTCTTGTTGAACAAATCAAGTCACTAAGATCATTTATGGGACATGCATGACTTGGTCAAGTGAGGGCAATCATGGCATATCAAACATAGGCATCAATAAAAGCATATTAATTCTCACAAGATTCACTCTAACACACAAGTGTTTGGGGTGCACAAATTTACGCTCAAGAATACGCTAATTCACCATAGGCTTGCTCTTAGTCCGATTCTCCACTACTTAGTTCGGCAATCAATCACTATCATATGAACTTCTATTCGGGTTGTAACTTGGCTAGGGGTTAAAGGGGTAGTTAAAGAGGGATAATTTGGCTACAAAAATTTGACTTGACAACTAAATCATTGATCACATTATTTGTATAACTTGGGATTTTCTTGCACAATTGAACTTCATCTTCATTTTCATGCCTTTTATTCAACTTTTCCTTTTGCTCTTTTTCTTTGTTTTTCTATTTTTCTTGATCTTTTTTTTTGTTCTTTCTTTCTTTTGCTTTTTTTTCTTTTCTTTAGGCACAAATTTACTTCTTTTGCTCATGTTTTTTCTATTCTTCAAGTTAGACAAATTTCTTAATAATTATGAGTCATTCAAGTCATATTTTTGGGGTATTTTAAAGGGGTAGATTGTTGAAAGGATGGTGTGTTAAAATGTGTTAATATTCAAGGAAATGGTTTAAGGCTCAAATGGGTGATCAAGTGGTAAGGGTAGGCTTTTAAGTGGTTTTAAGAAAAATGTTGATCTTAATGCCATACTCATTTAGCAATCGACACTCTACTATATAGTATTAAATGGACACCGAGCAAGTTCTAGGAATGTAGTTACACAACACACAAGAAATGCATTTATGGCTCAATCATTTTTAGAATAGAATGTGGTGTTATGCAATTGCTTGGTTCCTATGTTCTCATGCCAATCATGCCCACTTTTGATTACAAACTTCATTAATGTGCTGAAAGCAAATCGAACGATCACCAACTAACGCATAATAATCGTGAATAATATCATGAATATGATCAATAGAAAGTCTACGTTGTTGCAGCCTATGAATAACACCAGCAACATCATACTCCATAAATAGATCCGGACCAGGAATGGAAAATGCAAGGTTCAGACTGAAGCCCATAGCTAGAGCTTCTACTAACTCGATGTCCATAATTCCATGAAGAAAGGAACCCTGCTGCTAATGATTAACCTAAACTCGTCTCTGATAACAACGCTTGTAACTAATAAGTTCTTCGAAGGAACAATTGAGGCATCCGTATTCAGTTTTATAGCTGACAGGGGCGGAGCATTCCAAGCCAGAACTGAAACAGGCCTAGTACAAGTAACTTGGGGACGTGAAGCTTGAATCATAGTTGGAATGCATACGAACAGCAATGGATGTGGAAGTCTATTATTATAAAAAACGATATTGTTGTGGTTATTCTAGATAATCCAAAGACTTAGAATGAAGGTTTGGATTTTTTCATTCTTCAACGACGTAAATATTATTTCTACTCGGCCCATTCTCTCAAAGTACCACCCTGGTTTCCATTTACTCTCAAATTCAGAGGAGAAAACAGCTATAACCCCCAGACTTCCTCGCTTTCCTTTAGAGCATGAATATCAGTTTCCTCCATAATACAGCATCTCAGGCAGCTCTCTGCTACAGGTGCCGTATGTTTTTACTAAGTTGACGTTAATGGGAAAAGTTTGATGATAGATCTGCCATAATAAATGTCCGACTTTCGGAAGAGCCGAGTGTCACGACCCAAAATTTTGAGTCGAGACCGGCGCTAGGGAATGGGTGTGATAGCACCGAAACCCGTAGTAAGCCTAAAACTCACTATAAATTTTTTTTTGCGAAAGCAAGAACAAATCATATTAAAAACATTCTCACATAACTTCTTTAAGAAAATATATTTATATCAAAATACTATATCTCTTTCTGGAACCCATGCAAAACAACTCTTTAAAACCAGGGTCTTACAATGCGACACATCATTTCAGCATTGCCCGGTTTCAACCAAATCATACCATAAGAAAATCCAATTCCACTCATGGGTAATTGGTACAGAATTCAAACAGATTAAACAAGGTTTTATAAACCTTTCATATATGCCAATTGTATCAGAGTTTACAATCAAACCATTTGAAATCAAAACATTATCTATAAAAGACGTCTAATGACTACTACAGCGCTACGAAGTAAAACTTACTTCTGACCATATTTTCAAAACCATTGCAGACTTCCGGAATAAGAATGGAGGCCCAATACTTCAATTACTTTTAACCTGAAACAAAAACTGTAGGGGGGGTCAGCTAACGCTGAGTGAATATACATCACTAATGAAATTACTCAAAATTAGCATCGCATTTTAAAACAAAACAAATATGTATTAATATATATTACGTATTTCAATCAATTGATCTGATCAAAACCTTAATGTTATAAACAATTATGAACTAGGAAATTCCTAATACTCATAACAATAGCGATCTTCTAATCTTGATGGTGGTTACGGGATAGTTCAACCATGTCAACCAACCATCTGGCCGGGCATCGTGATAGTTCAACCATTATGCATCATACCATCATAAATCCAACATTGCAGCGGAGTTTCGGGATAGTTCAACCATGGCGATTCACTAGATACAGACCGCGGGATAGTTCAACCATGCTAACCTCGTATCGTATTCACAAATAAGTTAGTCTAATTCTATTTGCTAAGACTTACCCAACACTGGTGATCACACAGCCTATTGATAGCTCGTTTCCCCTAATCATATACTAGTTTTCACAATTCAATATGATTGATAAATCAATATACAAAACTCATATATATAACGGGCAAATAATATATCATGCGATGCATTTTAATACTAATTTGTAGTATAGCATAAAATAAATTTAGCGTAGAATACGCAAAAGTAGTGTATACTCACTACTTGCGATCCATAGCCTTCAATCAAGTAAAGCGGTTTTACGTTCCTCGAATTCCAGGTTCTATCGTAGTTGTCTCGTCGGGTTTACGTAATTACAATAACTATGTGTAATTAATACGGATTCTAATTCAAAATACTTTAATCATCGATCACGTAAAAAAGGTCAGGGGTTTTTGAGGTATTAGGCCTTTTAGAAACAATCTATAATTATAACAAATTTTATTTATATTTTTTTATTTTACAGATAATGATATTTTTTTAGTTTTTTTTTGGCATTGTTGGTATTCGTTTTTAAAAATAAAAAATAATGTTCCTAAAAATTTGTTTTTGCATATAAATAAAATAATTTAAATTAGATAATAATTTGATTCCGCGCAAATGCGCAGAGTTACCATTAGTGAATGTAATAATTTAATGTTTAAGTTAATTAACCCATCTATAAAAGATTTTTTTTTTTTTTTGATGTCAAACAATCTATCTAATAACTTTCGATTAATGAAATTTTTTTATTTGAAAAAGAAAATTATTTTGATAAACTTTTACAACTTATCAATTTTAAACTCAAAATCTACACAATGAAGAATGGCACATAATAATCAAGTTACATTAAAATTAGTTATTCGAGTTAGATGGTTTAATTATTTGACAATAAGAATTATTTTAGTATTCGTAACTAATTACGTATTTTGCTGAAATATCTAATTAAGAAAAAATAGAAATGAACGTGCCTTTTCTCTCACTCAATCAAGAGTTCAACTTTTTTTCATTTCATCCGATTAGGTCCAAAAATTGTTTTGTGAATGAATTTGCTGCAAATGATTAACAAAGGCAAAAGGTAAAAATCATGATATTGACTCAAAACTGCATAATATTTAAATTTTAGAGATTAAAAAGTAATATAACAATTGGTAAAATCTATTAATAAAATATTTAAACACGCTATATTATATTATACCTATATATATATATATATTACTATTATTGAAAACACTATATTGGTACGCAACTACATACATGATTATTAGAAATCAAATGTAATAATTGTAGATTATTATTATTATTATTACTATTATATTAAAAACACTATATTCGTTCCGACAAACTCTACCAATAAAACACTATTTATTTATCCATTGTGTCTTTGCAAGGAGTATTTGGTGTGATGTTATTCAGAGATTGTATTTAGTTTGGGTTATTCCGTATTCTTTTGATGATTTTATGGTTCACTGGCAGAGTATGATACCTAGGGGTCCTTATTGGAAGCTGTGGGAGATGCTTTGGTATTTGATTGTGTGGGAAATTTGGAAATGCAGGAATGGTAGAGTTTTTCGGAACGAAGTTTCAAACAAGGATGCGGTGATCTTTAGTTGCTTTTCTAAAGCTGTTTTTTGTTTTTAAGAGTTACAATAGGAGTTTTAGCTATTCGAGTTTGGATTTCTTTTTGAATCCATCCAGTGTTTTGTATTCGAACCATTGATTCTCGCCCACTTCTTTTTGCCTAAGCCTTTAGCGTGCCACCTAGTGTGTGTCGCTTCTTGTGCGAAAGATTAAAGTAGTGGTTTTGCCACTTCTTGTGGCTTTAATATATTTTTATTCATAAAAAAAAACATGTAAGCTTGCCTAAATCTTAAAATAGAAGTTGACAAAATGAAGTATTGAATTTTTTTCAAAATAAGCTATAATATCATGGAAGAACGTAATTGTAACCCTGTAACTTTATATAATGCACTTATTAGTTATGATAATACGACAAATTAATAGGAGAAAAAATGAAAGAAAATATTTTTTTTATATTTCTAGTGACAACTCTTTATGTTTTGAGTGCAAATGCTGAAAGAGAGAACTACAGCAAAACCAAATATGTTCTCAGTATGAAGAAAAAAATAACCAAGTTTAATTTTTTCTACCATGAAGTCCCTAGCGGAGAAAATCCAACTGCTGTTCGAATAGTTCGACCCAATGTAACTGTTAGAAAATTTTCACTCGCTAACTTGTAGTACTCGACAAGTCGAGGTCGAACCCACAAGAACAAGAGGTTTAAAGTGAACGAACACGTATTTTAAAATTCAATTCGGAAAGCAACAAGTAAATTGATTTGAAGTAATAACTGCGGAACTTTAAAATCAATAAAATCAACAATTAACTACTAAGCAAACAATTAAATCGTTACTTAAATTAAACAATTAACTAGGCAATCGCTAATTAACACAAGATTTAATCAATAAGAGGAACGCTTAGAGGTTGCTAATTAGGGTTGAAACGTTCTAGCTAACCGGGGTTGATTTAGTATTTGGTTCGTGTCAAGTTTTTCTAAAATGCCTAATCCGCTCTCTCGAGTCCGCAATTAGAGCTAATTATAATTTAATTAATACACCGAAATCTAAATCGCTCTCGCGTAATTAGATTTCGATTATATCAATTGAATCCAATCGCGAAGCTAACCTATAACCAATTAAGTCCTAAACCGCTCTCGCGTGATTAAGCCCTAATTAAATGATTTGCTAATTCCGGGTTATTAAATGACTCTCGCCTAATTAATTACCCTTTTGACCTAGGATTAGGAGATCAATCTATCCTAGGCATAAAGCACACAAATCACTACAAACCCTTATACCCAAACAAACCCTAATCAACTAATCACAATCAACCTTCATTAACAACCCCTAAACAAAGGGTTTAGCTACTAATCACAAACATATTAACAATAACTAATAAGTAAGAAATAAGAATAAACATAGTGTAGAGATTAATTACCTTGTAATAATTGAAGACCCAAAGCATAAAAGAGATAATGAAGAACAATAATAAAGAACCAATAATCTTCTATTAATAATAATAATCTTCAATCCATAACAAAAACTCAAAATATCACTAAGAACAAGTGTAATTCAAAAAGCTGAGAATAGTAAGTGAAAATGGGGGCTACAAATCTAAAAATATGTGCATCGCCCTAAAAGGGAAATAAAGGGGTCCTTTTATAGTTCAAGGACAAAAAGGGTGCAAAATTACATCCTAGTACAAGTCTAAAATAAGCCACCAATGAAAATAGACCAAAAGGATGCCCATATATGTCATTTCAGCTTTCCACCACGTTTCTTCATTAAAAATGCGTTTCTGTCAGAAGTTGGCTTGTTTCTTCCGAAATGGGCTGAGATAGAAATCTCCTGGATGGGTGCAGGCCTTGTTTCTTCCGAAACAGAGATTGTTTCGTCCGAAACAGGCTTATTTTTGGAGTGTTTCTTTCGAAACACACCCTGTTTCTTCCGAAACCATGACTGGCTTGGGGAATTCTGCTCCTTCTGACTTTGATCGCTCCAAATACGCTCCAATTTGCCCGATTCTCGCCATTGTGTACCTGAAACACTTCGACATGAAAATGAGCAATAAAACACTTCCAATGGACATTAACATGGCATTAATAACTCAAAATAGACAAGTAAAATAGGTGTAATTCTACACCTATCAAACCTCCTCACACTTAACCTTTGCTCGTCCCGAGCAAGAATTGAATCTCGCTCAGGAAAACATGCTAGCAAACTTGAATTGCTGAAACACAACTGCATTTAAATTCACAAGTCATAAAGAGATGAATGCTTTCTTCCAAGTTTAGCAACCGCTAAAGATGCACACTAATGATAACTCGATTGTACAATTATAATTTAGAGTACTCCATACGTAAATCACATAGAGTCACATTATCACTTGCGGGACATGTCAACTAAGTATGAGTTTCATAAAGGCAATTCAAGGTAAATTTGTGCGAAAATTAACCAAAAGGCATGAATCCTCACAAGATTACACTCCAACACTCAAGTGTTTAGGGTAGTGCAAAACAATTTAAAAGCTCACAAAAGCATGCATAGATTCACCATAGGCTTGACTATAATCCGGGACTCCACCACTTAGTTCGGTAATCGACACAAATCAAATGGACTTTAAATGGGTTGTAATGGGGCTAAGGTGTAGGGTAGGTTTAAAAGGGTATAATTTGGCTAAACAAATAACTTGATGGCTAAAAACAATACACAACACAAAGATCCAACTTGGAATTTACAAACACAAAACGAACAATTTCTTCATTTCTTGCCTCTTTTTATTCTTTTGCATTCATTTTTCTTCTTTTTCTCTCTTTTTTTTTATATATACATTTTCTTTTCTTTTTCTCAACCAATTTTATTCTTTCTTTCTTTGATTTTCTTTCTTTCTTCTATAAGGCATTTGTTCGCTATTCTTTTTCTTTTTCATCAAGTTGCGATCAATTGTTTCTAAGAATTAAGCCAATCAAGTTAAATAAGGTGTTTTAAAGAGGTAAATGTTGAAAGGTTTAAATGTGTGAATTTTGGGGTTAAAATCAAGGAAAGGTTTTAGGCTCAAATTTGTGCAACTAATAGAAAATGGGGTAGTCTTTTAAGTGGTTTTAAGAAAAAATGTGTAGTCCTAATGCCATTCTCATTTTTGTGCCAAAAACTCAACAATGTGATTTTGAACGGATACAAGTCAAGTTCTAGGAATTAAATGCACATAACATTTTCACAACAAAAACATTAGGCTCAAATTTTCATCAAAAAGTTGTGTAATGCCAAAAGTTTAATTTCCGCACAAACAAACCAATCATGCCTAAAATCAACTCAACCATTAAAATTTTAAAACAACATCTCATGAATCCGCATCAAAGTAACTACTATGCAACCACAATCTCAAACTCAATTAAACTATAATCATGCAATTAGCATTTCACTATGTGAGCATCATCAACTATTGATATTCAAAGAAATTGCATTCAATCCATTTATGAGTCGGAATATCAAACATGAAAAGTGTTTCAAACAACCAAGATCACTAGCATATTTTCAACAAACATCAAGCTCAAGGCTAAGTGATACAAGGCACCCCACACCAAAATAACACTAAACATAACAAAAAGTCTAACTAATCAAACACACCAAAAACATAAAAGATAAAAATAAATCCTAAACAAAACCTAATAACTAACGAAACAATTTTACTAACCCCCTCCTCACACTATTTCATGCTATGCCCACATCGCAATGAAATATATATAAAAAGGAAAATTGCATAAGTTAGGGATTAGAAAACAAATCTCGCTAGTCGAAAACTGGGGGGTCCGGCGATGGCTCGGGTGATGGATACCGCTCTCCTCCGGAGGCATTGAAGAAACGCCTCAAGTAAGCTTCCTGTCGATCCATTTTTGCCTTCATTCTATCCTGCTCGTAGCGGATCCGTGCTAGCCCTTTTCTCTGATCACTCTGAATTTCGGTTAACAACCGACTCTGCTCGGCCCATCCCTCTCTGTTCTGACGCTCCAACTCATCAAAACGGTGATCATAGCCAGTCCACTGAGCACCTCTCTGCCCCTGAAAATCAGACCCTGCTTCCGCTGATGAACTCGGCGGCTCTTTTCCTTTTCGACGCACAGTAAGCTTTTTCGGGCGTTGCCCCTCTGACTGTTCTTGATCTTGGGACTGTTCTCCATGTTCTTCTATCTCAGCTGCCAAAGCCGCATCTTCTCCATGCTTAAGGATCCAAGTAGTCCGCTGATAATACGGAACTACCTTACCCTTCCTAACCATCATTGCCAATCTCAAATGCTTTGAATTAATCACCTTTGGCGGCATGTACGTCATCCCTGCAAGCTCACTAACCGAGTAACCCGAGTACATATTTGACATAAACCCGGTAACCCATCCTAAAGCAATCCTATGTTTCATTCTCGGCACCTCTCTCAAAATTTGGAACATACGGTACGGCATATTCACTTTATACATGGCAATATCGGGATGCAACAATGAATTCAATGCCATAATGTCCTCTTGAGCAACCTTAAAAGTATAACCATACCACTTCAAAGCAACACAAATTGAAACATCTTTAATAGCGTTTACCTTAGACACCTTGGCGTCGTAGAGGTCCTCGTCCGATAGTGCTTTCCAAATTGCGGCTTCATCTAACTCGGTAGGGGTACATTTCAACCCCTCATTCCTCATTTTTGCCTTAGTAGCAAATTCCTCCACACTAACCCGTCGCTCCACATTCTTGATGCGAAAAATGAGGTCGGTACTCGCCTCCTCCGGAGTCCTCAAGGTAGTGAAAAACTCATGAACAAGCTCCGTGTGTGTGTCATGGCGAATTGAAGCTAAGTACAGCAAACCCCACACATTCAATTGGCGCTTCACATCATTCTCAATTCCCAAATCCCGCATTGCTACCCAATCAATCTTCCATGGTTGAGCGATTTCTCTAGCACTAATCGCCTCATACTTCGCTCCCTCTTCTTCGCTTCTAATTTCAAATGGAGCATTGAAACGACGAGTGAGGCTCGCCGTGGTGTTGTTTGCTGCCCCTTCAGTGGCTGCCCTCGGGGCACGTGCTTGGCGAGGTCTGCCAACGGCTGCGAGAGGAGGTAGTTCGGGCTCCGCTTGATTCCGTGCTTGAGCGGCGGTTCGGATTGGGCGGTTGACGGCGTTTTTGCTCCTTACCATGCTTGAAATTTTCGGTTTTAATTTCTTTTGTGGGTTTGAATTTTCTGATTTATGGGTGTTGTAGAGTGATGAATTTGGAGGTGGGTTTTAAATTTGGTGAAGTTTGGAGGTGATTTGGTAAGGGAAAATGGAGGTTTAAGGTTGAATTTTTTGTAAGTTTTGAAAAGAAATGGAGGGGCTGCCGTTTTTTTTTCTTCTGATTGCTGAGAATGGAGGTTTGTTTGATGGGGAAGGAAATTGTGGGGAGATGAAAGGCTTGTGATGTGGCCACGTCTTCAGCTTTTTGTTGTTCTAGCAATTGTTTCGGACGAAACAAGAGAGTTTCGGACGAAACTGGTGATGTTTCGTTCGAAACTGAATTGTTTCGGCCGAAACGTTGCTTGAGAATAATCTCCTGGACTTCCAGGAGATTTTGGGGGAAGGGAGTTTCGTTCGAAACTCTATTGTTTTGTTAGAAACAACCAAAATTTTGTTGTTTCTAACGAAACAAGGTAGTTTCGAACGAAACACCTTCCTAACACGAATCTACTGCCCATTTTTTCCAATTCCTGCACATCACACCAAACGAACACCCCGGCATTATACGGAATTAAAAAAATTAAATAAAATTGGATAAAAATAAAATAGAAGACAAGAAATCAACACAACAATAACACAAAAATCACTAAAACTCCAAAACGACACAACCTAAAACAATTACGAAAATAAAATAAAATAAAATAAGATGAAATGTCGAACCTCTCGGGATTGCCTCCCGAGTGCGCTTGTTTAAGGTCGAAAGCTCGACCGTCATTCCGATGAAACTCACGAAAGGGGGGCAAGATAAGCTTGTTCGCCTATTTGATCCGTCAAAGGTCCTAGATAGGGCTTGCAACGGTGTCCGTTGGCCTTAAACGTTTCTCCCCTTTGATTTTCAAGTTACAAGGCACCATGATTCGCCACCTTCCGAATCATAAAAGGTCCACTCCACCGAGATTTTAATTTTCCCGGAAACAACCGCAACCTCGAATTGTACAACAACACAAAGGCTCCCACTTCAAAAGACTTAGGCTAGATGTGAGCGTCATGCCATTTTTTTGTTCTCTCCTTATAAAGCTTAGCATTCTCATATGCATCGAATCGGAATTCATCCAACTCATTGAGTTGCAATAAACGCTTCTCACCCGCCGCCTTAAAGTCATAATTCAACTTTTTAATCGCCCAATAAGCCTTGTGTTCTAATTCAACCGGCAAGTGACATCCTTTACCATACACAATTCGATAAGGTGACATACCAAGAGGTGTCTTAAATGCCGTGCGGTAAGCCCATAAAGCATCATCCAACTTGAGAGACCAATCTTTTCGAGTCCCATTCACCGTTTTCTCTAGAATTCGCTTCAACTCGCGATTGGAAACCTCCACTTGGCCACTTGTTTGTGGATGATAGGGGGTAGCAACACGGTGGTACACGTTGTACTTTTTCATCAAAGCCTCAAATTGCCGGTTGCAAAAATGAGACCCCCCATCACTAATGATAACCCTTGGAGTCCCGAATCGGTTTATTAGGCGCTTGAGAAACTTCACAACTACCTTGGCGTCATTTGTGGGTAAAGCCTCCGCTTCTACCCATTTAGAAACATAATCGACTCCAACCAAGATATACACATTCCCAAAAGAAACCGGAAATGGACCCATAAAGTCTATGCCCCACACATCAAAGATCTCGACTTCTTGAATTGAGGTTAATGGCATCTCATCTCGCTTGGAGATGTTGCCAACCCGTTGGCATCGGTTACAATGACTCACGAAATCCTTGGCATCCCGGAATAATGTCGCCCAAAAGAAACCACTCTCAAGCACTCTAGCGGCGGTTCTTGATGCCCCATAATGCCCGGCATAATCCGACTCATGACAATGGCTCAAAATTGGCATCATTTCCTTCAAAGGCACACACCTCCGAATCATCCCATCACCACATATCTTGAAGAGATATGGCTCATCCCACAAAAAACGTTTCACATCACTCAAAAATTTCTTCTTTTGATGGTGTGATAAATCCAGTGGCATGACATTCGAAGCCAAGTAATTAGCTATATCCGCATACCAAGGTGTCTCCACTTCCGAGATTACCATCAACATCTCATCCGGAAATCTCTCATTAATCTCCACTCCAATGGGGATTGCTTCCGGATTCTCAAGCCGAGAGAGGTGGTCCGCAACTACATTCTCCGTCCCCTTTTTATCCCGAATCTCAATGTCAAACTCTTGCATCAATAAGATCCACCGAATTAGGCGAGGTTTAGCATCTTGTTTTGCGAAAAGATGCCTCAATGCCGCGTGATCCGTGAAAACAATAGTCTTGGCCCCAAGGAGATAAGAGCGAAACTTGTCAAGAGCAAAAACCACGGCGAGCATTTCCTTTTCCGTGGTGGTGTAGTTCAATTGAGCTCCCGCTAAGGTTCTACTAGCGTAATAGATCACATGGACTCTTTTATCCTTACGTGACCCCAACACCCTCCCGGTTTCCAACAACCACGGAACACGGATGAGGGAAATGTGCTTGCCAAGGTACTTGAGAAATTGGAAAAAATGGAGCAAAGGGAGAAGAACCAAGCTTCCACTATTCATCATTTGGAGACCCAAATTTCTCAAATGGCTATCTCACTTCAAGGTAGACCACAAGGGGGATTGCCCTCTACTACGGAGAACAACCCAAGGGAGCACCTAAAAGCGATAGAGCTTCGGAGTGGGAGAAATCTAGAAAAAGCTAATGGTAAGAAGCATGTGGTTGAGGAGGATGAGCCTCAAGTGGTGATTGATGTTGCTAGCTCTAGTCAAGAGCCACCTATTGTTTGTGAGGAGGTGGCTATTGAGGTTGAAGAGCCTTATGTGAGGAGGCCTATTGTTGCTTTGGAAGCTTGGACCCGCTTGATTAGACCCTTGAGCATTGCCTTGCCCCTCTTGATTCCTCCACCCGAAATTTGGATGATTCCGCCATCCGGGGTTGTAGGTGTTGGAATAAGGATCATTAGCTTGCCTTTGCCCCCCCAATGTAATTCACTTGCTCACTCAAGGCTTGACCCGTAACTAGGCACTCTCCTCCCGAATGACCAAAATCACCACAAAACTCACAACCGACTTGAACATAAGCCACCGGAGCATTTCGTTGCATAGGAGCGACTTGTTTCTTGAGAGCATCCACTTGAGCTTGGAGCGAAGCATTTGCGGCTTTTATGGCCTCCATCTCCCTCACTTGATCAAGAGTCATGAGTGACTTTTGAGTGAGTGGCGCTCTTCTATCCATAGGACCCCAAGTACTACTAACCATGGCTAATTTTTCCACCAATTCAAGAGCTTCTTCATAAGTCTTTTGCATAAGTGAACCGCCCGAAGCCGCATCAATAGTAGCTCGGGTAGTGACATTTGTCCCATCATAGAATATTTGTATAACATGCTCTCTATTGAGCCGATGATGAGGCACACTCCGTTGTAAATCCTTGAACCGCTCCCAAGCCTCATGAAGTGATTCTCCTTCAAATTGGACAAACTCAAGTATGTCCTTAGTCAATTTTGTAGTCTTGCCATGAGGAAAATATTTGTTGAGAAAAGCTTGAGCCAACTCTCTCCAATTGTGAATAGACTCATTTGGTAGAGAATGTAACCAAATGCTAGCTTTGTCCCTCAAGGAGAAGGGGAACATCCGAAGCTTAATTTGGTCCGCCGTTATCCCATGAAGCTTGAATGTGTTTAGAACACCCAAAAACTTGGCGATATGCTCATTAGGATCCTCGTGACTCAACTCAAAGAAGGCACAACGATTTTTCAAAAGTTGAATGGTACTCGGCTTGATCTCAAAAGTTGCCGCTTGAACCGGCATTGCAAAACATCCAAAAGTGGCATTATCCACATCCGGCAAGAAAAACTCACCCAAAGTTTGTCTTTGTTGGTTTTGCACTTGTGCGTGCACTTGGGGTCGATCATCCCTTGGGTGGTCTTGTTGCCTTGGTCGGTTCACATTCCCTAATGGAGGAGCGGGTGGATATTGTTGTTCCCCTCCATCCATTAGAGGATTGAACCTTCCCTCTTCATCATAATTGTTTCCCTCGTTATTCATAACTTCGGGTATACGGGCTCTTCTTCTTACACCTCTTTCGTAGTTACCGAGGTTATCTTGGAACGGTTCTAGTGGTAGATTTGCTCGTCGCGTATTGTGCATACACGAAAATCAAAATCCCTACACAAACAAAAACAAGAAAACCGAGTGTAAACCACGAAAGACAATTAATAAACAATAAAACCAAAAACAGAAAATAACGCTAACTCGACCGAATTTTAAAATACTTTCAATCAATTAAACGCAACCTTGTCCCCGGCAACGGCGCCAAAAACTTGTTAGAAAATTTTCACTCGCTAACTTGTAGTACTCGACAAGTCGAGGTCGAACCCACAAGAACAAGAGGTTTAAAGTGAACGAACACGTATTTTAAAATTCAATTCGGAAAGCAACAAGTAAATTGATTTGAAGTAATAACTGCGGAACTTTAAAATCAATAAAATCAACAATTAACTACTAAGCAAACAATTAAATCGTTACTTAAATTAAACAATTAACTAGGCAATCGCTAATTAACATAAGATTTAATCAATAAGAGGAACGCTTAGAGGTTGCTAATTAGGGTTGAAACGTTCTAGCTAACCGGGGTTGATTTAGTATTTGGTTCGGGTCAAGTTTTTCTAAAATGCCTAATCCGCTCTCTCGAGTCCGCAATTAGAGCTAATTGTAATTTAATTAATACACCGAAATCTAAATCGCTCTCGCGTAATTAGATTTCGATTATATCAATTGAATCCAATCGCGAAGCTAACCTATAACCAATTAAGTCCTAAACCGCTCTCGCGTGATTAAACCCTAATTAAATGATTTGCTAATTCCGGGTTATTAAATGACTCTCGCCTAATTAATTACCCTTTTGACCTAGGATTAGGAGATTAATCTATCCTAGGCATAAAGCACACAAATCACTACAAACCCTTATACCAAAATAAACCCTAATCAACTAATCACAATCAACCTTCATTAACAACCCCTAAACAAAGGGTTTAGCTACTAATCACAAACATATTAACAATAACTAATAAGTAAGAAATAAGAATAAACATAGTGTAGAGATTAATTACCTTGTAATAATTGAAGACCCAAAGCATAAAAGAGATAATGAATAACAATAATAAGGAACCAATAATCTTCTATTAATAATAATAATCTTCAATCCATAACAAAAACTCAAAATATCACTAAGAACAAGTGTAATTCAAAAAGCTGAGAATAGTAAGTGAAAATGGGGGCTACAAATCTAAAAATATGTGCATCGCCCTAAAAGGGAAATAAAGGGGTCCTTTTATAGTTCAAGGACAAAAAGGGTGCAAAATTACATCCTAGTACAAGTCTAAAATAAGCCACCAATGAAAATAGACCAAAAGGATGCCCATATATGTCATTTCAGCTTTCCACCACGTTTCTTCATTAAAAATGCGTTTCTGTCAGAAGTTGGCTTGTTTCTTCCGAAATGGGCTGAGATAGAAATCTCCTGGATGGGTGCAGGCCTTGTTTCTTCCGAAACAGAGACTGTTTCGTCCGAAACAGGCTTATTTTTGGAGTGTTTCTTTCGAAACACACCCTGTTTCTTCCGAAACCATGACTGGCTTGGGGAATTCTGCTCCTTCTGACTTTGATCGCTCCAAATACGCTCCAATTTGCCCGATTCTCGCCAATGTGTACCTGAAACACTTCGACATGAAAATGAGCAATAAAACACTTTCAATGGACATTAACATGGCATTAATAACTCAAAATAGACAAGTAAAATAGGTGTAATTCTACACCTATCAGTAACCAGAAATGACGGCCAACTAGTCCCATTCGGCGATCTTTATGTTGTTAATAATGCTTTAAAATTAGGCATTAATCCAACCTCAAAAATTATAGGGCGTGCTAAAGGACTCGAAGTAGCATCTAGCCAAGCAAATGAAATTCCCACATGGTTTCTTTGCTTGGATTTCGGATTTAGTAGAGGAAAATTTAAAGGAAGTTCGATTATCATTTGTTCACGAAGTTTGGTTTTAGAACCAGAACGCGAGCTTGCAGTTATTGGTGGAAAAAAAAATTTAGGATGGCTACAGGTTTTGCTAAGGTTCGAACAGTTTTTGCAAATACTACTGATAATTATGTGGTTAGTAAGTATGATGTTACCGTATATGACTAACTACAATCTGGTTTATATAGTTACTTAAATTAATTGTATTATTTTAGGTGTTTTATATGTGGCTCATGCTTTGCTATGTTAAATTATGCTAATCAATATTTTGTTTGATACTAATAAAAATGATAAAAAATATCGTTTATTTCTTTTATTATTCTAATACATACGATGCACTATGTTGATATAATAAAGGCCAAATTTTCAAAAAATACTAAACCTTTATTATTTGAGTGATTAGTTGCGCCATCAAAATCTATTTTCCACCCTCGGTGACTAAATTTTCAAAGTTTGCAAATATAATCTGTTTTTATATATTATATTTTTATTATAGCCATTTTTTAATCGGTTTGTTTTTTTATTACGATTAAACCTTTTATTATAACATAAAATGCAAAGGTTTGATATTTTATGATGACTAAACCAGTTTGATTCGACTTTAGTTATAAAAAAACATAATTTAACAAAATGGATTATATATTTAAATTTTAAAAAAATTGATCATAACTGACAAAAATGAAAATATTTAATATTTTTTGAAAATTTGGCCTACAATAAATTATAGTCATATATATGAAATCATAAAACAAATATGTAATTTAGATAATTCTAATCTATCATGAAGAGTATAATTTATGATACTAATAACTTATGGCAAAACATATTCAGAAACCTCTGTATTATACAACTTTGTTCCGGAAGTTTCTCTACTATTTTTTCGTTCTTTCAGTTTCTACACTTAACTAACTATAAATTTTTATGTTCTGTTGAGTTGCTGGAAAAAAAAAATTGTATGTAGAAAAATTGAAGACAAAAAGTTAAAAGAGCATGGAAATCAAAAATTAGATAACGAGGGATTAGAAGCACAAAAAAATAGCATTTAGTTTCCTGAACAAAAATAGTATAGTACAGGAGTTTCTAAATGGGCTTATACATCACTCATTTTTTTTTAGAATTTTTTTATAAAAATATTATAAAATTTCAAAAAGTATCCTTCATATTTGACCATTTACAAACTTTTAATTTATTTTTAGTTTCTATCTAAAAATATTGCATTACACAAAAACAAATACTAAAATAAACCATCGGAGTCCGGATCGGTTGCGGAATTTTAGCCGGAAAATTATCCGACACAATTATTGGAAGTCAACAAGTAGTAGCCTCATTGTTGACCAATGAACTGTTAATTTTCGTTTACTATAATATATGGGCTTAATCACTCAAAAACCTCCCACTTTTAAATTTTTTTTCAATTGCACCCTGACGTAGGAAAATTCGCTCAAAACCCCTCCATCTTTAGATTCTTTTTCAATTGTACCCCAAAGTATTAAATTGACCTCTTTTCACATGAAAATAATTAAAATAATTTTTCATTTTTAATCTATATTCTAATTAAACACTAATATTATTAATAATGTAAAAAATTATTTTTTTCTAAAATTATATCCAATAATTTTTTTAAATCAAAACCATAATAATTTCCAATTTAGGGTACAATTGAAAAAAAAATTATAGGTGTTGAGAGGATTTTCCTACGTCAGAGTGCAATGGGAATGGAATTTAAAGGTGGGAGGGTTTTGAGAGAATTTGTCAACGTCAGAGTGCAATTAAAAAAAAGTTTAAAGGTGGAGGATTTTGAGTGATTAAACCTAATATATGAGTATACTTTATGTGTTTTTTAGTGTATTTTAAAAGTTTTTTTTGGTGTATTTTATAGGTTTCCGGTGTCTATTTTTTTTATACATTTTTTAGTCCAGTATATATATATATATATTAGTATTTCATAATTTTTTTCTGGATGGCTATGTAAAATATCTTCATTGTTTGAACAATTATTTATTATATATATCCTCATTAAATATAATAGAATGAATTAATAAAAAATACTCCTTAGAAAGTTACTTTGTCTTTTTTTTTATCCCATATAAAAAATTTCATTGCTTTTTAGCATAATTTCCCTCTTTTACTTTTATTTTATTTTAATGGTCAAACATATTTTGTAGACATGTAATGATATGCATAATTTTAAAATAAAGTGAAAAAAAAAAACAAATATGATTTATGTCTTTTTAATAGCATATGTGAAATATGACAAAGGAATTTTTTAAATGGGATGTAGGGACTAGGAGATAATAAAAGACGAAAGGATTGCGATTACATTAAACAACGGTGAAGATAGATAATGTTTTTGTAAGTTAATTTATTTTGTTTAAATAAATTACATTTTTAAATTCTTGGGTTTATAATAAATTGTTTATCAATTTAGGATAAAAATAACATTTAATCAAAATATGTTAATAGAATAATTTTTTAATTAATACTTCCCTTGTCTCGTTTAAAAAAGGATGAATAAGGTTTGCATCAAGATTAATAAAATAATACAACATTTTATTTTATCATGTCTACCCCTAATAATTGATGTAATCTCACTTAACAATAAAATAAATGTATTATAAACTAATTGCATGTTAAAATAAATAAAGGAATAAAATGAAAGTTCCCATAGAAAACACGATATGTGTGAGCGGAGCGGGTTTCAGGGTCGTCGTCCAGACTTATGGCGGACTTCGGATCTGGAAAGATTTGAAAAAATAAAATCGCCACCTAACTCAGTTAGAAAATGTACTTTATACGGACTAGATAGCTCCTTATGGGTGAGATTATCGTGCATCGGACGAATAGACCGGGTTCGATGAACACTACCCAAATTCTTCTACTTGCCTTATCAAACGCTTCAAATATTTGTGTAACATATCTGATTATCTCATCTCAGAAATCATGCAGTTCACTAAATATAATACTAGAAATGTAAACACGTTTGTAAGCGATAAACAAGTAAGACCCGCATATGACTCAATCTGGACTAACAAATGGGCCCGAATTCGGAGTTCAAACAAACTCAGAAACACAAAAATATGATTGAATTGCATCTCGAAGATCTGGGATCAAGAACAGGAACGAATAGTGGCGCCACTATGGCATGGTGGCGGCGACGTTGTGGCTGGGTCAAGGGGACTCGTCGTTTTGTTCGGTTTCATGCAAAAACGCTTAAAAACAGTCAAAAGGCATAAGAAAACATTGGAACGTACTATAATCAAAATACAGTGTCTAAAATCAAATTGAACACCCAAAAGAACATGTTTATAAGCTGATTTCATATAAAATCATGGCAAACAACTAAGAACGTAATAAGAATGACAATCATGACAATTTGAGTTACTAGCATGTGTTCGAAGCTTTAAAATTAAACTGTTTCAACATGTGATAGTTAAAACATATATAAACAGCCAATAAACAGGTTTCTAATTTAATTTAATGGAAATCATATCAAAATCTTAAAAACATGGCAGTCATGGCAAGAACAAAGTTTATGGCAATTTCATAGAAAAATAGCCTAACATGCTATCTAAGATGCTGAATCTAGCAATTCTAAATTAAACAAGATAAATATTGATGGAAAGAATATGTGGGTCCTCAGAAGTACCGTTCAGAGTCCTTCTCCTCGTTTTCTGGTGATCCGGATATTGAATCCAGTTTCGGATCGATATGCAGTATTGTGTTCTTGAGTGATTGTGGCATTTCTAGCTTGTTAGATTGACTGGTCTGTGTATTTGATTGGTTCGTCCAAACTAGGGTTTTCTAGGGTTTAATTATGCTTTTTCTGGTGCGTCATGTTCGACCAATTTTCCGACCTCTAGCTAGGCCATACTAGGGTCTTACTTATAGAGATTTAGGTTGACCTAGGGTTTACTAGGTGTTCGTGTTGCGTCAGGCAGAATGTGAGAGTATGTGCAGTGATAGCTTTAGAAGATTAATTAGGATTAATTAAATTTAACATTTATCTTTACGATTTTTCTAATTCAATTCGAATTAAATCTTGCATGCTAAGTAAAAAGAAATTAAATGTTCATTTGGTGCCCGAAAGTATTAAAAATGACTTCTAAGACACTATGGATTTGGTATGGTCAATTTAATCTGTCAAACTTGTAAATTGGTCCATAAACTTCTAAAATATTGCAATTAGTCCAATTTCTCAGACTTAGATCACAATATATTTGGATTTTTATAGGCTACTTGTGGTTAATTAGTTTCAACCCTTCAATTTTGTAACTACACACTAATCTGAGCAGCTTGAATACAAACAAGCAGACCACAAGCTCGTCGCCCGAACGAATTTCTCTGAAAATCATTATTGGACACTTCTGTCCCTTATTATTTTTTTTACTTGTTTGAAAAATAGGTGTCCACACTCCCTTATTAATGTCTTGACAAATAGTTTTTAAGACACCTTATTAAGCACACGTGATGAGACATCCCCTTTCCACATGAACCGTTTGATATACATTTCCAACTGCTTGTAAGCCCCTTTCATCATATAGTGAATGGACATAAAATAGACTGGAATGCTGAACAAGACTGCTTTGTGAGAACAAGCCTTCGTGCAAGAGATAACAACGAATCCTTCCATAATGCCAAACGAGATTTAAAGTGCTTAATCACATGGTCCCAAACTCCAGAGGAAAGCTTACGGTTAGTAAGAGGGACACCCAGTACTTAACTGAAAAGGAGTCAATTTTGCACCCAACAATAGCAACAGCAAGCAATAGATCAGACTCTGCAACATTAATTTCTATAATAGATTTTTTATAGAAATTAATGGTCAATTTAGAAAGTAGCTCAAAACAACGAAGAATCCGAGTTAAGTTCTTCAGATAATTTAAATCTTAAGGAAGGTAAAGAAGAGTAGCATCCACGAACTGAAGCAATGAAATAGGCTCTTGATTATCCGTAAAGCTATAACCTCTGCACTATCACATATGTCACTTTCAGCAACAGTAGATAACTGTTGCTTAATGTACAAAAACCGTTGCCGGAAGTCTATTGTAACGGTTTTGAAACAGCTACATTTGCGGCCGCTGCAATAGATTCTGATAGCTATTGCAACAGATTTTTTAATCTATAGTAATAGGAATAAAACTGTTGCAATTTATAGCAAATGCAGCGGTTTTAAACAGCTTCTGTAACAATTGAATAATGTAATTTAGGCAACAAGTTTTTTTTATATAGCAACGGTTTATATAGTACTTTATGCAATACTTATATATACTATTTGCAACAGTCTGACTGACACTTTAAGCAACAGTTTCAATATCTTTTGTAACAGTTTTGTATTGTATTTGTATTTTAGACAACAGTTTCAAATATCTTTTGTAACAGTTTTGTAATGCATTTTAAGTAATAGTTTGTATTATCCTTTATTCAACACCATAAATTATTAATTTTAAATAAATATTCACAATAATGAAAAACGGAAAAAATTCATCTATTACATCACGACATAAATGGGCAAAATATCCATCCATACAAAATATCCATCCATCTATTACATCATAACATAATTGTGCAAAATATAATCCATCGAATAGATATAATACATCACCAAAATCTACAAAATCACTTGGTGATCTAATTTTTTCTTCTTCATTTCATTTACTAAACTCTTCACATAAGCAATGTAGCCATCAACATCAAACTTCCTCTTGCAGCCTGCATTATTCATGTACATAATTTTCCCAAAAACCGGTCTTTCTCTCCAACCCTTAAAGAGGTCATCAGCAATGATAATGATTATGTAATAGAAACAAATAGAGCAATTGATTATGCCAATGAACGAAACCTGGTCATGAACACCACAAATCGACCACAGGCAACCGACATATCCCTTAGGGTCTCTTCCATCTATTTCATACTGCATTGTAGAGTTTTAAGTTAAATGAACCATATGCTGATGGAGCCTGTTAACAATTTCAATGGAAGCACGATTACGATACACTTATCACTTAAAGTACCATAAAATTGGCAAAAGGACTCCTAAAGCTAATACATCCATAGTTCAGCAAGCTTGCTAATTTCAAAATTATCTTAACTTACCTTCATCGCTTCACCTCACCATGATTGACAATTGATAATAATAAGTTGGAGGACTTTCTTTACTGACCATTCCCCATCGTGTGTTTGAGCATCCATGCAACTATTGAAAAAATCCAAAACTTGTCAAGGTCAAAAGTGTTAAATGCATTCAAAAGACAACAACGCAAAGTAAAGTTTAGGTACTCAAAAAGTGGCCAGTCAGGAGCATCGAGTATCATCAGAAATTAAGATGGTAAATTTTTCTTAAAAGATACCATGTATATATTTTTAATTAGTTCACTGAAGCGTGGATGATTCTTAAATGGCTGAAAAATCTCCTGCCTGTGCATTACAGCATATACAACCTGCCATAAACCATGAAAAAGCAATGTCACCATCTTGTGAATGCTTGCATTAAAAGAAGAGTCTTGACTAAGTATAAGTATAATTAACAAGCTGTAAAAGTGATTTGATGTCCTCTTTGAAGCATTGTATAATGTTAAAATGGAATATGAAAAACATCGATTCCATAATCGTCCAGTATCCACAATTGAAAGTTTTTCAAAAGACTAAAGAGGGAAAACAAAAACATTGATAAAAATGTCAAGCAAATTGATCATACCAAGGTATCCAAGTCAGTACGCACTAATACATACTCCAAGAAGTATGAATTTCCATGTACCAACATAAAATTGAACAAAGGAAAACAAACAGAATAATTAAGATTAAATATATCATAAAATTGATGTGATGGTAAGCATTAATAATACACAAAAACCTTATCCATCTAAGCATGATGGTTTCATTCATATACTGGAATGAAATAGCATCCATTTGGAGCACATTGTGTTCTTTCCTTCACCAATCCATCAAATATTCGAAGCTCAACCTGACATTAATTGAGCAATTAATTTATCAAACAGTTTAATCAATAACGTACAGTCAAATACAAATTAGTACACTGACACATACTGTGATGTCAGAGTAATCCAATTTTGTATAAGAAAGTGAAAATGAATAGAGAAGGATCGACAAGTATAACAAAGAGTGTCATTTTGCCAAAGGCATTCGATTAGCATGTCATCTACTCCACCGGAACCAGGACATTCCTATGCTTTCTTCACACTTCCATCCCCAATTTCCAAAATTTCCCATATCTTTGCGGATTTGTCAGATGAGACGGTAAGTACCTGAAGTTTATTGAACATAAAACACATCAATAAGCAGAAACTAAAGACATAGGCATTCAGATAAAAGCAGTAAAGAAAACAACATTGAAATGCATAATAAAAGAACAGGCAAGAAGAGAGTTATTATCAAATTTCTTATTGAATTTGCGGTGTTCACTTATCAAGAAACTAGGAATCACAATGCTAATCCATACTCACAATGTTGATCCATAATCTCGATGTTGAACAGATGCAATCACGTTGATCCAAAATTTATTATTACTTTTCCTATTACAAGACATGCTTTAACAACTTCACACTTACTGCTCCCCTTTTCTTCCACTGATCCCCTTCCTCATCAAATTGGTACAGCTTCGATTTCATTTGAATGTCAAAATTAGCAATTCAAACCAAATCACACAAAACGAGTCAAAAATTTGAACAGAAAGTACTAAAATTAAAAAGCACGGAAACCTAAAAATTACAAAAACTAAAAAATCATCAAAGTAAGAAAGAAGATTCATACGAGAATAGCATCCTCTTCTTCTTCTCCTAGAATCACATTATAACATGATAATCAATTAAGAATTGATTACTAATATATAATTATCTAATCGTATAAAAAAATTGTCCTGAAAATATGGCAAAATCAACAATCAAATGCAATTAAATTGGAAGTGATAAAAATGAAATTCAAATACCTGGCGATCGACCACGGAATAGTAACCGAAAAGGCATGACACATGAAGAACTTTACGGCGACGGCGAGAGCCAAATCACCTGCTCTACTGAAGTAATAGAAGGTGACGATGATTTCACGACGGTAGAGGCGGAGAAGGTGGAGGAAGACTGTTGTTGCTGTTGAAACCCTAAAAGAGAGAAAGGAGAGAGCAAAAATTAAAATGCTGAAATCTCGCGATAGTTTTAGACTTGAAGGAATAAATTAATCATGACTGAGACTTTGCTCGGCATCTCTGTGGCTACGATCCTTGGTAATAACAGAATATCTCCATTATATTCATTTAGCTCATGCAAAGATGAATTTGGCAGTGAAGTTTATTGGATTAGGCACAATTTACAAGGGTCTCTTGTCACATGTTAACAAAAATATTACTAAAAGGAAGTTTGAGTTTATAAAAATATTTAATGTTTTAAATATACCAAACCTCTTAAAAATTAAAATATCAATTTTAGCCAATTATCAATTGAAGAAGGAGAAATTAAATTTATTATAATATTAAATAGTTTTTTATTAATTGGAATTTATAATATAGCTACAAATATAATTTAATATGAGATAATAAAAGATAACAGTTTAAAAGTGTTACTAAATTCAGTCAAATTGAGGCATTTACTTAAGCTAATGCAACAGTTTTCTATATCTGTCGCCTTAAATTGTAAATTTTTGAATTTTATTAATCTCTTTGCAACGAATTTTAACCGTAACCTTTCTGTTACCTTATATATACTAATGCAACAGTATTAAAAGTGTTGCTAGGCTAGTGTTGCTGAAAGTGACTTATGTGGTAGTGCTGGTAGACCTTATTTTGCCAGATCTAGAAAGAATTTGATTTAACCCCTCCTCGGCAATAACAAATATATAATGCAAAATTGAGCCTCCTGGCGAATCCCTCTCCTAAAAAACCCTAGATCCATAGGGCTTCCATTGAACAATACTGAAGTGCTACCTAAAGAAAAACAAACCCTCGTCTACTCTATCCATTTAATTAGAAAATTCATGCAGCTCATAATAAAAAGCATATAGTCTCACTCAATATTGTGAAAAGGTTAATGATAATCCAGTTTAAAAACCAAAAATTTATTCTTTCTCTCTTTATTGCCAAAGGAATAAGCTCATTCGCAATATAGACAATTCAGAATGCTTTGCCTTTCAAGAAGGCATGTTGACTACAAAAGATCATCCGAGTAAATAAAGCGCTAACCTTAAAGAAAGAATTTTCGAAAATGTGCTTGAAGAATTAATAGATATACAATCCTTTATGTTAGCTGACCCTGCCATCTTCAGAACTAAAATCATAACCATCTTTTAACCATCTTTTATAATTCTCTTTGCGTGGCATGTTTTATTCGTTCATTTATTTTCGAAAAACCAATTTTTATTCGTTCACTCTTTTATTGTCATATAAGATAGGTTAGAAAAAGTAAATTATATAACATTACTCTTACGCCAAATGTCATTTTAAATAGGCCTAATGTCTTAAAAAAACCCTGACCTTTTAGTCTCTTTTCAATCATATCCTGACGTTGAAAATTTGTCAATTTTACCCTATTTTGCGTTTTTGTGTTTCAATTGTACCCTGCAAAATTAAATCAACGTCTTTTGCGTTTGGAAATTTGTTTAAAACAGTCTCCATGTCTCGCATATATTGATTGTATATTTTTAAAATTTATTTAAATTTAGTTAAATTAATTAAGAATTTAAATTAGTGTTAATTTGATTATGGTTTTTAGTTACTTTTTAAAAATAAAGGATTTATTTGTACTTTTTTGAATAAAAAAAAATTAATTTCATGTTTAGACTTAATTAATTGAATGATTTCATCATTTAAGTAAAAAAAATTAACAAAAATTAAAATATTGGGGTACAATTGAAAACGGAAAATTCAAAAGTGGGTAAAATTGACAAATTTTCAACGTCGGGGTGGAATTGAAAAAAAAATTAAAGGTGAGGGGTTTTTGAGTGATTAGGCCTTTTAAATACACAATTAATAACGCTATGATATTGCACTTAGTTCACATACGAATTTTACCTATTTTAAAGTTTGATCGGAGATGACATGAAGTCAAAAACTAACGTCCGTTTCACTCCACATCATAACAATCCCAACATCTCATTTCCTCGGCCGTTATAAATTCGTAAGCCAATCCATACAAACTCATATCTCACGCACTTCAACAAACTCAACCCACTCTCCCTCACCATAAATCCCCACCAAAACACCCATCAATTCTCAGTCCCGTCTTCTTTTTCTTCTCTTTAAACCCATCATCACTGTCGATCCGATCAATGGCTGCATCTCTGTCCACTGTTGCAGCTGCCAACAGAGCACCGGTACCAGTTTTTTCCCGCCTTTTTTTCTGAGTGTGTTTACTTTGTTATCATCGCCTCTCTTCTTTTCTTTAAGTTTACTAATGGAACTGAACTTTCTTTACATTCTTTACTTGCAGCTGAAGGTAAATGGTTCAGGTGCTGCACCATTCTTGGGGTGCAGTTTAAAGAAACTTAACTCGAAGATCATAAACCAGAAAATCTTGAAATGTAATTTAAAGATGACTGCTGAATATGATGAACTGAAGCAGAGTGATAAAGACAGATGGGGAGGTCTGGCATTTGATATATCAGATGATCAGCAAGACATTACTAGAGGAAAGGGTATGGTGGACTCTCTGTTTCAAGCTTCCATGGGGTCTGGAACTCATGATGCAGTTCTGAGTTCGTATGACTATGTTAGTCATGGTCTTCGCCAGTAAGTGTTGGCTGTTTTATTTTTGGAATTTGAGATTTCTGATTTTGAGGGTTGGACTAATTTGGAAGTTTTTTCAGGTGTAATTTTGATAATGTTGTGGATGGTTTGTATATTGCACCTGCATTTATGGATAAAATTGTTGTTCATATTACCAAGAACTTCTTGAACCTCCCAAATATTAAGGTTAGTTAGGGTTAACAAATTTGAGTGGTACCAGATCTTTGTTTTACATTTCAATTTAATGCAAAATTTCAACTCGTATCGAAATATTATCGAAAATTTAGTTTTTATTTAACCCGGAGTCTTCGATTATTTTTAGATCAAATGTGTCATAATCGAATGCAGCATTTTCTAAGAATGCATATGATCTTATATAAAGCACCAGTCAAATGGCGATTAATATGCCAACGATGTGCCATCATATTCTTAAAATATACTTTACCAGATTACCATATTAGATTGGAATTGCATTAAATGAAAATCAAATTATTGATATTAGTTTGATATGAATTGAAGGTCTAGTACTCTCTTGATTGGTAAAATATTTGACACTGGAAAAGTAATGAGTAATTGGCACAGGTTCCTCTGATCTTGGGTATATGGGGAGGCAAAGGACAGGGAAAATCATTCCAATGCGAGCTTGTTTTCGCCAAGATGGGAATTAAGTAAGTCAATCTTGAATTCATCCATCACTTATAAACTTGAAAATTTTCTGATCTTGAATGTTGGCAGCCCAATTATGATGAGTGCCGGAGAATTAGAAAGTGGAAATGCCGGAGAGCCAGCGAAATTGATCAGGCAAAGATATCGTGAGGCTTCAGACATCATTCGGAAAGGAAAGATGTGCTGTCTCTTTATAAACGATCTAGACGCAGGCGCTGGTAGGATGGGTGGAACTACACAGTACACTGTCAACAATCAGATGGTGAATGCTACTCTGATGAACATTGCTGATAATCCGACTAATGTCCAGCTTCCTGGAATGTACAACAAGCAGGAGAATCCTCGTGTTCCGGTAATTGTCACTGGTAATGATTTCTCCACACTGTATGCTCCTCTCATTCGTGATGGCCGTATGGAGAAATTCTATTGGGCACCCACACGAGAGGACCGCATTGGTGTCTGCTCGGGGATCTTCAAGACCGACAATATTCCTCACCAGGATATTGTAAAGCTTGTCGACACTTTTCCTGGACAGTCCATTGGTAAGCTTCATCAAAAGGCAATTGATGTTATCATGATCTATACACCACCAGAAACAGAAATGCTCAAATGAAAAATATCTAAATGATACTATTGTTTTACATGAATATGTTATAAATATAGAATTATCGAATTTCAGTAGCGTTTCCGGAAACCAAAACAAAACGCTGAAACATAAAACTCAAGAAGTTTAACATAGGTTATCATGATCAATAACTATATGAATTCACACCTAATGATGATGAATTATAAATTTGTTTTGTTCCGTAGACTTCTTTGGTGCAGTTAGAGCAAGAGTTTATGATGATGAAGTGAGGGCGTGGATATCGAGTATCGGAGTCCAAAATATCGGGAGAAGGCTGGTGAATTCAAAGGAAGGACCTCCGACATTCGAACAACCAAATATGACACTGAAGAAGCTCCTCGAGTACGGTAGCATGCTTGTCGAAGAGCAGGAGAATGTGAAGAGAGTAAAATTGGCTGACAAGTACTTGAAAGAAGCAGCTCTTGGAGATGCAAATGAAGATGCCATTAATAATGGAAGTTTCTATGGTTAGATTCTTGATTCTGAAAAACAGGAAAACTTTTGTCCAACTGCTAGGAATGATGATGGAAGCTGTGGCTATGATCAATTCTTGTTTTATCCAATAATAGTATATTGTATAGATATTTGTCCAAGGATGATTGTATCTTGAAATTCTGTCAAAGTTTGCCTTTACTCTGTTTCTATTTAAATTGTATTTTTCTAATTGTAAAAAACGAATGAAGCAAATTGCAACTTAATTTTTAATATTCTTTCTTTTCTCTTCTCTCCATCAATCTGTTTGGTAAGATTTTGTTTTATATTTCTATTTTTCTATAATCTATCTATCTATATATTATATAATTGAGAGGACCAACGGAGGCCTCTCATTGATTCTCATCAAATAGAGCATTCCTGTTAGTTCCCACCTTTTTCGAACTACCTATTTTAATTTAAATAAATAAATTAGTTTTATATTATAACAGTTAACATTCTAATCTATATAAACCACCTTATTTATTTACTTTCGAACGTAACTCAATATTCATATCAATATAAATATTGACCTAATACTCTCTCTTTTCCTGTTGTAGTTTCAGCGGCTAGGTTTAATTTTAATATTTGTTCTCTTTTCTCCGTAGTGCTTTATAGACATTAGGAAT
Organism: Mercurialis annua; assembly: GCF_937616625.2. Taxonomy (NCBI): domain Eukaryota; kingdom Viridiplantae; phylum Streptophyta; class Magnoliopsida; order Malpighiales; family Euphorbiaceae; genus Mercurialis; species Mercurialis annua. The sequence continues at coordinate 10,278,270 of NC_065570.1, forward strand.
TTGTTTATGCTCATTAAGATTTTTTTGTATACTGCTTTGTTATTAGGGATAGTCTTTTGTTTGATGTTAATAATAATATACACAAGTGGCATGTCTTTTTTTTTTTTCAGTTTTCAAACTTTTGTGTTATAACGTTGTTGATATTACAATTTGGAAGTTTGATTTTTTCCAACCATCAGATGGAAATGAATACAACAAGGGAAGGCAACTGCTAGCTTTAATTTAAAGGTATTACATAATTCTTTGTATAGTTTTTTTTATTTCACTCCAATTAAAGTTTGTATTTGTGTTTTAGGTTTAACCTAAATTTTTTATTAAAATTTAATAAAGAGAATTATTTTAACGCTCATATTACGATCAACTAGCTATTTAATTATGAAAGATTAATATTTTACCACTTATGCTATATTCATTTTTTTTATTTTCTTTTCTTATGATCAAAATATGAATGAAAACAGTTTTTGAGGTTTTCTTTATTTTTTTTAGTGTTTAGGTCAAAACTTGAATTTTTTTTATATATGGGACTTTGATTATTATAATTTATTTTTTGAAAAATTTATACATAATTTTATTTTAAGCATAAATTAATATAAAACAAGATCATATGATAGTAATTGTCGAATAAATTATTAGCCTAGCAATTTCTCAACAAATATTTTTAGTTTTTATAATACATGAGCTAAGATAGGCTTAATCACCAAAAAATGCCAAACCTATACGTTTTGTGTCAATTATAGCCAAACCTTTAAAAATCACCAGATTTAGCCAAACCTTATATGTTCTGTTTCTTTTTTAGCCATTTTTGAATCGAACCGGTTTTTCTGACACCGTGGCGTCCACGTCACCGCCACTAAGCAATTGGCTGGCATGTCAGCTGAAATATTTAAATAAGGTTTGGCTATAACTGACACAAAATGCATAGGTTTGGTATTTTTGATGAATAAAACTAATTTTAAAATTAAATAATTAAATGATTAATTATATTATAATAAAATTCATATATATTTAAAAAATAATATTTTTATTTAACGCTAATTAAAATTAATTTATTTTTACTAAATTTAAATAATTATAATAATTTTTTTTACATATTTGAGAGATATATAATTAATTTAAATTCTAATAAAAACAAAAAATGTTATATTCATCTTAATTTTTTTTTTTTTAAATTTCAGGCGTCGGTTCTTTGACACCGCCGCCGTTTGAGACCCAATTGTTCGTCTTCCGACGAACAATCTGAGAGTAATATACACAACAAACATACGACAATGTTCATAAGTCAACTATACACACATAAACATAAAAATAATTACTGAATAGACTGTTTATTTAAAGGACGAGTTTAATTATTTTCTCATTTTTTTCTTTAAAAAGTGAAGCTCATTGCGGTGTAATCAATATATATCATGATGTTTATAAGCATAAACGCATATGTCATTTTACTCGGCATAGCCAAAAAACTTACCTTAATTTATACATAACTATTTTATTTATTAACTAAATCCAGTCATAACAAGATCTCAACAACATTAAAAATACTAAATCAAGTTCAAAATCATTATAAACATTAAATCCTTTCACCAAATTTAATTCAATATTAATTCCTAAGTAATACGTTAATTCATTTTTTAATTACATATTCATTAAAATATATTATAATATAAATTTATTAGATTTAATTAGGTTTAATAAAAAATTTAATTAATTTTAATTAGTATTAAATAGGAAATATTAATTATTTTTAAATATATATAAATTTCATAAATGATATAATCAATTTACTAATTATTAAATTTAAAAATTGGCTTTAATTTAAAATTAAGTTTATTCACCCAAAAAATACCAAACCTATATTTTTTGTGTCAATTATAGCCAAACCTTATTTAAATATTTCAGGTGACATGTCAGCCAATTGCTTAGTTGGCGGTGACGTGGATGACACGGTGTCAAAAAACCGGTTCGATTCAAAAATGGCTAAAAAAGAAACAGAACATATAAGGTTTGGCTAAATTTTGTGATTTTTAAAGGTTTGGCTATAATTGACACAAAACGTATAGATTTGGCATTTTTTGGTGATTAAGCCGCTAAGATATATGGACGAATTCACCAATGCAATCAGAAAAGTATTTTCAATGTTGAGTTAATACAATATGTACTTCATTTTTAGTTACTATAAAATTATACAGACACACAGATTAATAAGGTTAGACAAGGTTAGACATAACTAATAAGTTAGCTAGAGTGTTATAATTATTTTCACTGTCTTCTAATTTTTTTTATTGGATTATAAGTGAGTATGATTTCAATTATGTGTAGCAGTTAGCCAATTTATTCTTTATATGATATAATAATTTTAATGTTATTGCTCAAAGCTACAATTACTGATTAAAAAAAAGTTACAGATTAATTATTTCATGCATTTTTATTTATTATTACAAATTTGCACACACAAAGGGGCCATTATTTAGTGAATTTTAATGATCTTAGTTTCACATTTTATCACTATGACACATAAAAATATTGTAGTAGACTCAAAGGACTACAATACAACTTTGATTAGAAACATTAGAATATATTTATATTTTATTTTGTTTGATTAGTTGAAGATTGTTAATTCCTTTTCTTTTAGCATTCTTTCTTTTAAAATATGAATTTTCAATTTTTTTTTTGACAATTGAAAATATTTATTTAATTTTTATAAAGTTGTTATCGATATTTATATATATAAATTTGATAGTTTATATATGACAAATTCTATTAGAGAGAGTATTACACTTATTTAATTGTTTAAAGTAATTATTAATAAATAATTATTCATATATCATATATGATTTTGATAATTTAAATATGGTTAGATTCTATCCAAAAAAACATTCTTATAATCTTAAATTATATATAATATTTATTTAATTTTTTTACAAGCTTAGGTAATTAATATACTTATTTAATTATATTAATAAATCATTATCGATATTTTTTGGCATAAAAAACCGTACAAAGTCTTTGTAATTTAAAGTAGCATTGTAAAAGGGGAAATAAGCATGCAACACTTCATATAACTCTTTTTCATTAAAAGATGTATTAGTTTATGGAAAAAAATTATTTACTCATTTAAGTATAAAATAAGATTAAACTAAACAAAAAAATTTTAATTAAAAACTAAATTGTTCAAAAGGTGAATGATTTTTTTATTCATAATTTCAACAATTGTTTCATTTATATTTCTAAAATATTTTTAAAATGAATTTTTTTCCGTCAATTTTATAATTTTAGACAAATATAATGAGTCTTTTAACATATATTAACTTCTAATCTCTACACATTATAGTGTTTTTATATATATTAACTTATAATCTCTACACATCATTTATTTTATTAAATATTAATTTTTTAAAAATAAAATAATATAAAATTTTGACAAGCTCATATTTTATATAAAATATTATTATTTTAATATTATATTTTATTAGATTACCTAATACAACATTTATTATTGAAAGAGCATTAATATTAGAAATAATCAACACTTTCAAATAATTTATTATTAATATTAAAACTAGATGTTTATTTTATTAGTTTGTATATGAATTTTTAATGTATTATTTAAATAAATATTAATTTGATTCCGCGTAAATACGCGGGGCTTATGACTAGTAATGAAATAATATTAATAGAGAAATAGAAGTATAACTTGATTAACAATTTTTACAAAACACGGTAATTATGAAATAGAAAAGAAAATCGTAATCAAATAATGAAAGTTTATAATTTTATTCTGTTAAAAAAAAAATTATAATTTTATTCTTCAATTGTGTTGTTGGTCCTTAAGGGCTTCCTAAGAGTATGGGTGTGCAAAAATCGTAAGGTAAAATAAGGTAATTTTGTTTCGTTTTAGTTTGATATTATAAAATAAATTGGTTCGATTTGGTTCGATTTAAAAAATAAAAAAAATTCAGTAAGGTTTTAATGTCAACCGAACCAACCAATTCAATTTGGTTTGAAAATTTAATTTATCCTATAATCTCGGTTCGGTTTGGTTTTCAAAAATGGAGTAATTTCGGTTTAAATTGAACCAAATGCACACCATTACTTAAAGTGGGGTGAATTCTTTTCTAAAACAAATACTCTTTCAAAAAAAGGGCAAATGACTATAAAAGGCTAACCTTTCATAAAAGTTCTATAAAAGTACAAATCTTTTAATTTTATCCAATATGTCTTGAAACGTGTAATTTTTTTTCAATTTTATCCAATAATATAATTTTTCTCATGTGGCGCCTACGTGGCGCGCCACACACCAGCGCCGCATAAGAAAACTTGTGTAATTGGACAAAATTGAAACGAAATCATGCGTTTCAGGATAAATTGGATAAACTTGAAACGAAATCATGTGTTCAAGATAAATTGGATAAAATTAAAAGATTAAGACTTTTATAAAAAATTTATAAAAAGTTTGGCCTTTAAATTAGCCTTAAAAACGGTAAAAAGGTCGTCGCACGGAATGCTAAAACTAATTCAACATAAACTTATTGAAACAAAAGATAAGTTAAGTCGTGAATGAAATAAAGTGCAAAAACCAATGAGTTATAACCCAAATATAAGCGCTAAGCAGCAAACTGCTAGGTCGTGAGTTCGATTTCTCTCACAAGCGCTCCTCCTCCCCAATTATCAAAAAAAAAAAATGCAAAAACATAAACGACACCAATAATTTATAACAGTTCTGTTATAAACTTAACGATAATATAGATAATGCTTATAGACTAAACTAATTAATAATTAGTGATCACTCAATAATGCAACAAGAGAGCAAATATTTAGGAGGAATTTTACTTCTTTTATGAGTATTTTCAATTGTGAAATTTACATGGATGGAAACCTATTTATAGGCAATTTCACCCACCATGTAATTAATGCATTTACATACATGTCAAAAATGGAGGGTTGAAATTTTTTCACCTAATTGGATAGGTAATTTTGTCATACACCATATTCACATTATATTCATAACACTCCCCCTTGGATGACAAAATGTTTGTTCCAAAGTACGCTATGTCGTACTGCCTCATTAAAAACCTCACTAAAGAAAAACCCAATGGGATAAAAACTTTAGTTAGGGAAAAAGAGTGCAGTGCGTAATTTCTCCCCCTCATTGCAACATAGATTATCCTTCATGTATTTCGCAGATGGCGCATTCCAATATTATGAACATGTTTTCTAAATGTTGCTGTAGGAAGTGCCTTCGTGAAGAGATCAGATGAATTGTTATTTGATTGAACATACTGGATGTCAATTTCTTGATTCTTTATGAGTTCTTGAGTGTATGAAAAGAATTTTGGAGGTATATGTTTGGTTCTGTCACTCTTGACGTATCCTTCCTTGATTTGTGCTATACATGCAGCATTATCTTCGTATAGAATAGTTGGACTCATATGGACTGGAAAACCACAAGATTCTTGAATGTGTTGTGTTATTGATCTAAGCCACACACATTCCCTACTTGCTTCATGTAATGCAATAAGTTCAGCATGATTTGAGGAAGTGGCTACAATTGTTTGTTTCTGTGACCGCCAAGAAATTGCAGTACCTCCACTTGTAAATACATATCCAGTTTGAGACTTAACCTTATGAGGATCAGACAAATAACCTGCATCTGCATAACCAATCAATTCTAGATTTGAATCGTTAGAATAAAATAAACCAAGATCAGTGCTTCCACGAAGATAACGTAATATATGTTTGATTCCATTCCAATGTCTCTTCGTGGGAGCTGAACTGAATCTTGCCAATAAATTGACAGAAAAGGATATGTCAGGACGAGTGCAATTAGCGAGATACATAAGTGCTCCAATTGCACTGAGATATGGTACTTCAGGACCAAGAATATCCTCATTTTCTCCACAAGGACGAAATGGATCAGTTTCAACATTCAGTGATCGATTAACCATAGGAGTACTTAAAGGATTTGCTTTATCCATACCAAAACGTTTTAAGATCTTTTCTATATAATTTGACTGATGCACTAATACACCATTGTGCATATGTTCAATTTGTAAACCAAGACAATATTTGGTTTTTCCAAGATCTTTCATTTCAAATTCTTCCTTTAAGTTCACACTTGCTTCATTGATCTCACTGTCTGTTCCAATAATATTTAAATCGTCAACATAAACAGCTATAATCACAAATCCGGATGTTGATTTCTTGATAAAAACACATGGGCAAATAAGGTTATTCACATAGCCTTTATTTATCAAATAATCGCTTAAACGATTATACCACATGCGTCCTGATTGTTTTAACCCATACAAAGATCTTTGCAATTTGATTGAATACATTTCTTTGGGTTTTCTATTTAATGCTTCAGGCATTTTAAATCCTTCAGGGACCTTAATATAAATATCGCTATCTAGCGATCCATACAAGTATGCTGTTACAACATCCATGAGACGCATTTCTAATTTCTTAGAAACTGCAAGACTGATCAAATATCGAAATGTAATTGCATCCATGACAGGAGAATATGTTTCATCATAATCAATTCCAGGTCTTTGAGAAAAGCCTTGAGCAACAAGTCTAGCTTTATATCTTGTGATTTCATTTTTCTCATTTCGTTTTCGTACAAAGACCCATTTGTAACCTACCGGGTTCACATCTTTAGGTGTGAGGACAACAGGTCCAAACACACTTCTCTTGTTAAGAGATTCTAATTCAACTTGCATAGCGTCTTTCCATTTATCCCAATCATGTCTATTTTGACATTCAATAACCGATCTCGGTTCGGGATCCTCATTTCCATTTATGATATCACATGCAACAGCATAAGAGAAAATTTCGTCAATATTTTCCATTGTGTCTCGATTCCACACAATCTTTGAATTATTGTAATTAATTGAGATTTCTTCTTTATTCTCATTTGTATCCTCTTCTGGGGTACTGTCTTGATTAATTACATTCATATCCTCTTCTGGGGCATTGCCTTGGTTAACCTCATTTATTTCCTCTTCTGGAGTATTTTCTTTATCTTGTGTTTCTTCAGGAACACCTTTCTTTTTGCTAGCATGATCGAGATTGTCTGCTCCTTTTCTTTTCCGAGGATTTTTATTTTTTGAACCGATCGGTCTTCCACGCTTCTGGCGTGTCTTTGATTCATGAGCGACTTTATTTTCAGAATTCTCTTTTGGAATCTCAACTCTAGCAGGGGCATTAACTGCTGGTATATATGATTTAGTCACTCTTTTTGTATCTGTAAATGCATCAGGTAATTGATTTGCAACAGCTTGCAAATGCACAATCTTTTGAACTTCTGTTTCACATTGTTTTGTGCAAGGATCAAGATGCAATAATGAAGGTTCACACCATGCAATATTTTTATCTGATTGTTTATTTTCTCCCCCTAGTGGTGGGAACTCTTCTTCATTAAAATGACAATCGGCGAAACGTGCTGTAAAAACATCACCTGTTAAAGGTTCAAGATACCTAATTATGGATGCAGACACATAACCAACGTATATTCCCAATCTTCTTTGAGGACCCATTTTTGTGCGTTGTGGTGGTGCAATTGGCACGTATACAGCACAACCAAAAATTCTAAGATGGGCAATATTTGGTTCTTGACCAAATGCTAATTGTAATGGGGAGTATTTATGATATGCACTAGGTCTAACACGAATTAATGATGCAGCATGTAATATAGCATGTCCCCATATAGAGATAGGTAGCTTAGTTCTCATCATTAATGGTCTAGCAATAAGCTGAAGGCGCTTAATTAGAGATTCAGCTAAACCATTTTGTGTATGTACGTGTGCAACAGGATGCTCAACTGTGATTCCAATAGACATGCAATAATCATTGAATGTTTGAGATGTGAATTCACCAGCATTATCAAGTCTTACCCTTTTAATTGTGTAATCAGGAAATTGAACACGCAATTTAATAATTTGAGCAAGAAATCTTGCAAATGCAACATTGCGAGTTGATAATAAACAAACATGTGACCATCTGCTGGATGCGTCAATCAATACCATAAAGTATCTGAATGGTCCACATGGTGGATGAATTGGCCCACATATATCACCTTGAATTCTTTCAAGAAATAAAGGTGATTCATTTTCAATTTTAGCCGGTGAAGGTCTCACAATTAATTTTCCAATAGAACAAGCTGTACATGACATATTACTTACTTGGGGAATTTTTTCACCTTTCAATGGATGTCCTTGTGCACTGTCAATTATTCTCCGCATCATTATTGATCCTGGATGACCCAATCTTTCATGCCATAATTTTAGTATTGAAGCATCGCAATACTTTTTCTTTTCAGCCATATGTGACTCGACCACATTTATATATGTATAATATAAACCAGAAGAAAATGTGGGTAATTTTTCAATTACATGTTTCTTACCTGAAACATTTGTTGTAATATGAAGATATTCCATATTATCATCATTTTCTGTCTCAATATGAAATTTATTCAGACGAATATCTTTAAAACTTAACAAGTTTCTTTGAGACTTGGGGGAAAATAATGCTTCATTAATGGTAAGTATAGTTCCCCCTTGTAATAGAATAATAGCTCTTCCGGAGCCTTCAATTAATTTTACCTTACCAGATATTGTACTGACATTTGTCTGACATCTTTTAAGATTTGAAAAATATTTTTGGTGTTTGAGTATAGTGTGGGTTGTCGCACTATCCACAAGGCATATGTCTTCATTACTGAACTTGGACGAAACAATATGCTGAGAATTATCCATATGCTTCTTAATTCAAACAAAGAAAAATTCACCATAAGAAATTATAGAATAACATAACAATACATAAGTAAATAAAAACATTACAATACATGCTGGATTAGTTTTCATTATTATTGTTCTCAAGAAAATCAGAAACATCTAAATGTGTCATGTCTATAGAGTCATTATGCATCAGACTGTGGTCAAAATCATCATCAGAAACAAAATTTGTTTCTATATTCTTTCCATTTTCCTTGAGGGAAGCTTGGTAAAGCTCAACAAGATGTTTGGGCGTACGACAGGTACGCGACCAATGCCCAGTCATGCCACATCGATAACATTTACTATCGACATTTTTCACTTGATGTTTGTATTGTCCACTGTTCTTGTTTTCTTGTTTCTCCTCTTTCTTATCCCACTTCTGGTGGTGAATCTTATGCTTAAAGGAGTTATTATGACCGATATGGTTGTAATTATTTCCACCTCGACCATAACCATGACCACGACCACGACCATGGCCACGACCACGACCACGACCACGAGGAGATCTATATGCGCTCGCATTTACTTCAGGAAATGGAGCAGAACCAGTGGGTCGTGCCGCATGATTTTTCATTAACAGCTCGTTATTCTGCTCAGCCACTAGAAGGCAAGAAATCAGCTCTGAATATTTCTTAAAGCCTTTCTCACGATACTGCTGCTGGAGTACCACATTAGATGCATGAAAAGTGGAAAATGTTTTTTCTAATAAATCTTCATCAGTAATTGTTTCTCCACACAATTTTAGCTTTGAGCTAATTCGGAATATTGCAGAATTGTATTCACTAACACTTTTAAAATCCTGCAATCTTAAATGCATCCAGTCATAATGAGCTTTTGGAAGAATTACAGTCTTTTGATGGTCGAAGCGTTCTTTTAAACTATTCCAGAGAACAAGTGGATTATCTTCACTGAGATATTCATTTTTTAATCCTTCATCAAGATGATGGCGAAGGAAGATCATTGCTTTTGCACGATCTTGAGTAGAGGCATTATTTCCCTCTTTAATAGTGTCCTCATGACCTGAGGCTTGCAGATGTATTTTTGCATCTAGTATCCATGACAGATAATTTTTTCCAGATACATCAAGTGCCGTAAATTCAAGCTTTGTAAGGTTTGACATGATTAAACTATCACATGAAAAATAAATATAATTAGAAGTAATATTTATTTATGCGATAAAAACATAGAAATAATAATCATTTATTTTCAAGATTAAACAAACAAGTACAACCATCATATTTTGGCTTATAAATATGCATAATCAACAATTATTGCAGCAACTAATAAAGGTAGAACAATAAATACAAAAATACCTAAATATAAATAAAATTCTTCCCACGGAAGATTAAATATACCAATGAGTATTAAACTAAGTAACATAATAATAATAATCCAAAATAGCTTCATTTTTGAATTTTTGAAGATTAAGAGATGAAAAATTGTGTAGTGAAAATAAATAGTAAAGTGAGTATATATAGAGAAAAATATAGCCGTTTTATTACCGTTATATAGCCGTTTGTTACCGTTATGTAGCCGTTAGGTTATTTTTTTTTTGAATAAAATTATTTAGATGAAGACAACAATGAATTAAATTAATTATGATATAAAAATATGTATATTTATACTAATAGTGCCAACTAAATAAAATCGTTTATAGCAAGGGGATTACCACTCAAGCATCAACGATTAAAATTAAAGTATCAAATGATTATTTATAGGAGGCTTAGCCTTCCATATAAAAATTAATAACATAGATATAAACATAATAAATTAAATATTAAGCAAATAAAATTTGTAGGAGGTATAACCTTCCATTAATTAAATAATTAGACAAGTATTAAGGTTAGAGATTTACCTTTGAAATACTTTACCGAATTTTCTTGGATTAGGGAATCGTAAACTAATAGAACGATCGTGCTGATAACGTGTTATAAACTTAACGATAATATAGATAATGTTTATAGACTAAACTAATTAATAATTAGTGATCACTCAATAATGCAACAAGAGAGCAAATATTTAGGAGGAATTTTACTTCTTTTATGAGTATTTTCAATTGTGAAATTTACATGGATGGAAACCTATTTATAGGCAATTTCACCCACCATGTAATTAATGCATTTACATACATGTCAAAAATGGAGGGTTGAAATTTTTTCACCTAATTGGATAGGTAATTTTGTCATACACCATATTCACATTATATTCATAACAAGTTCACCATTATCTTATATTTAGAGTACATTTGGTTCAATTTTGTATAAAATTTTTGACTTATACTTTTTGAAAAAATCTATTTAAACATTCAGTGAAGTACTTTTTTTAAAATGGAATTTTTTAAACTTCCAACGTCTGCAGTTGGAAAAATTCTATTTTGTAGTTTTTCGCCAATAGCTAATACATATTTAATATACATAATTATTTAGACAAAATATTCTCTAATAAAATATATTGTTTTTATAATATATAGAATTATTATTCATCAAAAAATATATAAAATTATTTAAATTAGTTTGAAATATTTTAATCATTTATAAACTATATAAAATTATTTTATTTATATTAGAGTAGCTATATACAATTCATTATTTTTTTTAAATAAATTATAAATTTATCAAAAAATAAGTAATTTTAAATTAAATGTACCATTGAGTTATAACTCAAATGATATAAGCGCTAACTAGCAAACTGCTAAGTCGCGGGTTCGATTTCTCCAACAAACTCTCCCCTCTCCCCAAATTATCAAAAAAAAATTAAATTAAATGTTGTTTCTCATTGAAAAATTAATTTTTATTGTTTTTATTAAATATAATATAATATAACCTATTTATAATTTAATAAATAAAAATAAAAAATAATATCTTTTAAAGTCATTTTATATATAAATAGTAGAAGTTAATCAAATTTCACCAAATACGTATAGTCGATCAGCTACCAGCTATGAGCTAACAGCTATCATCAGCAACTAATAGCTATCAGTTATTAAAAAAACAACTGAACCAAATAGAGATATCTCCACCTCTATACTGGACTATAATATTTTGTGTCAAAGACAGAAGCTTTTGAGAATTACTGTCATAAATTCCATCCAACAGTAATTAGTGCTATAAATGTAACCGATCTGAATAACTATTGAGTTATTTGATATTGACTTTAAAATATTTAAAATAGATTTTACATTAATTGGTTCGAGTTTGAATTTTAACTATTAATGCCAACAACGACTGCACGATTCAACTGATTGATCAAGTTTAAACATCAAAAAAATTTGTTCGACAAGCTTATAATCTAATTAAACTTTGCTTAATTTACCTTTTTTATCTTTTCTAATAACACTTATTTATGATGCAATCATTGTTTTTACAATAATGTTATATAAACAAGGCCTTAATTCAAACCTTTAAAATTTGTTGTAATTTAATTCATATTTTTATAATTTTTATGATAATAGTCAAATTGTTTCTTTTCGTTGCAATAATAGTCAAATTGTATTTTTTGTGCAAAAGCTTTTGAGTAATTTTGAGTTTTTTTGCCACTTTTTGTAGTTTTTAATATATCGTTATTCATCAAATAATAATAATATAATTAAAATTAGCAAGTTTGCCATCAATCTAGCTATTATTGCAACCGGAAAATACAATTTGGCTATTATTATAAAAGTCAAAAATATTGAATTAAATTGCAAAAAGTCGTAAAGGTTTGAATTTTTTTCACCATTAAACCTATAAATAATCAAATTAAGTTTAATTTTTAATTATTTTTACTAATTTTGAATTCTATCTCTTAAATAAAAGTCGATCAAATTTACTTATAATTTATATTCAATCACATAGCTACTAAATGCAATGTGCTTGGTTAACATGCTTCCTAAATGTTTCCAAATCATTGCCTTATAAGATAACTTTAAGAATAAAAGGAAAACACAATTTAATTAAAGAATAAAAGGTATGAAATATCATATCTTCTTTATTTTTTTTTAATATTGCTTTTGTGAGTGATTGGAGAAAATGTTCGATGGATGAGCATCTTACTCCACTGGTTAGTGTTTTGTATAAACAATGAGCACGCATATTGACTTAGCTCTTTTTTGTGTGTGTTTAAATCATAAGCTTTCCTTTTTCTTTATGAGGAATTCTTTTCAGAAAACAAAGAATATTATACTACACAATAATATGAACAAAGCCAAATCCGTACTAAAATTCTTATACTTTACACATTTTTTTCGGTTGGTTCTTAACGTTCAACTTTACTTTATCTGGTCCTTGTACTTAGTATTTTCTTCGTCAAAATGTTCTTTTATGAATGCAATTTGCAGAATTACAAAAATGTCATTACACCATTTTGTGCTCCCTTTTCTCTATGTAGGCGAATTCTACTTCTACAACCGCATCACAAACATTACTTTATTTTAACATAAAAGTTGAATCATTGAGTTAAGCAGAGAATATTTAATATATAAATTTAATGTATAATTTTTGGTAAATAAATTCATTTTGCATTTCCTATAATTAATAAGATATTTTTGACTTACACTTCTATTTGAGAAAATTAATTTTTCAGTTAAAACTATACCAATTACATACAATACATTTACTATTTATGCACCATTTAAATGCATATTTATTAGAGAAAATAAGGATAAATATTCCTTTTTTATAAATAATTTAATTTTCTATCTCAATAAGAAAAAGTTAGAAAAATTATCTCATCATTTTAATGCTTTAATTTTTTTACTTTAAAACATGTTTATTTATATTATATATAAAAGCACGGATGGGAGGAGGAGGGGGGGAGGGGGGGGGGGGGGGGGACGGGCAAATTTACTGAATAATCCTTTTCAGTTTACTACTAAATAAAAGTTTTATAGTCATTAACTAATTAGTTATTTAATTAATCAATATTGTAATTAAAGTTCTAATTAGAATATGTAGCTAAATTATCTCCAATTTAATTTTTAGTATGTAAAAAATAACTAAATTATCTCCAAATTAGTAGGAATACCTATCTTTTAGTTTGATTGAACTACAAAATTAAAATAATATATTTGGTCAATATATTATTATTTAAATTTTTATCTTATATTTTTAAAGATATTATTAATAAAATTAAATTAATTATTTAATTATGGTTATTATAAAACTAAAAGAAGAATAAATTTAATATGGAAAAAAATTTAATAACCGAATATATTATATTTACTTTTACTATTAATTATAAATAAAAAATTGATATAATTATAATAAATTTAGTAATTTGTTCATTGATGAGTTACGTTACGAGCCACGTGCATAGCACGTAATGCGAAACTAGTATTATAGGTATATCTATTTTTTATTAATTTTTTTACTCTAATTATATATTTTTTTACTCTTATCATATCTTATGGCAACTGTCATTTTTAATATTTTCCTCTTTTTTTCTTTCTTTCTCCTCTCGCCTCTACTTCTTCATCTTCTTCTTTTTCTTCGTTTTCTTCTTCTCTATTCTCTTTTCTTCGCCAATTTTCTTCTTCTTTTTTATTTCTTATTTTCTTCTCCATTTTTTTCTTTCTTCTTTTTTGTTCCTTCATCGCTCCACCGTCGATGCACTGTTCTTTTTTTAGCAAATTTTTCTTTAATTCATGGTGATTATTGCGATTTTTTTAATATTCAGATCTAAATAAATTACTCTTGAATTTGTTTTTTAATTTTAGATTAATTGCATGAAAAACGAAGTTATGATTAAAAAAAACGATTTTCTGCAAAAAAACAAAATAACATATGATTATCATAACACTGCAGATCAAATAATTTTTTCATAAAAAAACAGCGTCTGGTTATCATATGGTTATCATATGAGTATCACTGTATTATTATGTTGTTATCATAACACTGCAGAAAAAAAAATTCTACATTGAAAAAAAATTAATTATCATATTATTCTCACTGTATTATCATCTCGTTATAGTACCTAAATAATAATGTTATGATAACGACATGATAATATCTATGATAATGTTATGATAAAACAGTTTCTGATTATCATGTCAGTATCATTATATTATCATGTTGTTATCATAACACTTTAGTGTGATAATGTTATGATAATGGAGTATGATAAGGTTATGATAACGTACGTAAAAAAAATTTATAGAAGGATTTCGTGATAGCAGAACGATAATGTTATGATAACTAAATCAGTTTCTGATTATTATGTTAGTATCACTATAATAATGTATGATAAAATAGTGTTTGATTATTATGTTAATATCACTACATTATCATGTCGTTATCATAACACTGCAGTATGATAACTAGATGAAAATGAAATATGACAATTGAATGATAACGTACGTGAAAATATAATTACAAAAAAATTCATGATATCAGTGATAACCTGATGATAATATAAAAATAAAGTTACGATAATATTATGATAATATGATACCTATACGGAAAAAAAATTACAAAAAAAATATGATAACGAGATGATAATGTGAAGATAATAGTATGATAATATGAAATATTGACAAAAAAGTATGATAACGAGATGATAATATGAAAATAATAGTATGATAAAGTTTTATGATAATAAAAATGATAATATGATACATGCATGAAAAAAATTACAAAAACATTATAATAACGAGATGATAACGTGATGATATCTACATAATTATATTAATGATATTGTTATGATAAGGTCATGATACCACGATAGTGTTTTGATTATGATAGGAAGGATGTTAAAAATATATAAAAAAAAATTAAGATATAATTATAAAATAAAAAAATTGAATATTTTTGATACTAAATATATTCAAATATTTTATAGGAACTTATTTTTTTATTATTAATATTCTTTTAAAGTAATTTAAAAAATTAAAAAATAAACTGTTTTATTTTTTTTTATGAAAATATTATGTTAATATTATTATAAAAATAACATATTATTTTAAAAAGTTAAAGAGATAAAAAAAACATCAAATATATATGAGAAAAAAAGAAAAAAGAAAGAAAAAAAAAGGTGCAGGTCATGTTTATATGATTGGAGTAAAATCATTAATTTATGGACACGGAGAGTAAAAACATAAAATGGCTAAATCATGGAGTATTTTTGTTGATTTTTCCGTGTTGAGGTAGAAACTCAAATTATTTTCTTTTTTTAGGTAAATTCATAAATCTCTCTATTTATTAAAGGTGTAATCCATTATTGGATCTCTCTGCTTTTCACTTTTTATTTATTTAATCCCTGGTCCATTTTGATTTTTTTAATTAGTTTTTATATTTTTTACTTTTTATTTACTTGGACTCTCTACAATCAAATTTAATTAATTTCAAAATAAAATGAAATTTATAATGTGAAACATCTAATATAGAAAGGGTTAATTACATATAAAATCACCACCTTTATACGATTTTTCAAAAATAACTCGACTTTTATAATGTGTCAATTCAGGGCATCACCTTTTATTTCTATTCAAAAACAATATGGGCACATTTGTAGGTAAAATTTCGCTAACTTCGACACTCGATGGGTCTGCCACGTCAGCAAAAACGCTACTAAAAATTGCCGATGTAGTTTTTGAAAAAAAAAACAAAAACTGGTGTCCTAAATTGACATATTTTAAAATTCGAGTTATTTTTAAAAATTTATGTAAAAATGGTGATTTTAACCCATATAGAAATCAGCCTATTAGTTATTTAGAGATGGAGTACTACTAAGAAATTGGTCTTAGACAAGAATATATGGTCTGCCGCATACCAACAATAACACATAAAGGTTCTGCATTTAATTCATTCTCCGTCACCCCATGTGACTCCTTTCATTTCACTTTCTTGTTCTTGCCCAGACACTCACCTCTTCCTTTCTCATAATCTTTCTTCTTCTTCTTTTCACCAACCGCTTTCACTTTCACTCAACACTTAAAATCTCACCAACCTCTTCAAAATATCAATGAATTGACTCTGTTTTCTCTGTCAATGGCCAATTCTCTTAGTTTTATCTTCTTTACCTTCCTCTTTGTTCATGCTTCTTCCCAACAAAATGAACTCTACTACCCTGGTTTTAAAAATCTTGATCCCAACATCACACTCACAGGCAATGCACAGATTCAAAAAAATGGTCTTCTTCGTTTAACTAATGAAACCAGCAGATTGTTGGGCCAAGCTTTTTATCCCACTCCATTTCAGTTCAAGAACTCAACTACCAACAAATCTTTCTCCTTCTCAACTTCTTTTGCTTTAGCTATAGTTCCTGAGTATCCGAAACTCGGTGGGCATGGCCTCGCGTTCGCAATCTCAGCTTCGAAGGTTCTATACGCTCTCCCGAGTCAGTATCTAGGTCTTCTCAATGCAACCGATTTTGGTAACTGGACGAATCATCTTCTCGCGGTTGAATTCGACACGGTTCAAGATTTCGAATTCGGGGACATTAATGATAACCATGTTGGTGTTGATATTAACAGCTTGAGGTCTAATGCCTCTGCTGTTGCTGCTTATTATACTGAGAGTTCTTCAAAGGTGGATTTGAATCTCAAGAGTGGTAAACCAATTCAGGTTTGGATTGATTATGATTCAACTCAGAATCTTCTCAATGTAACGATTTCACCAACTTCCAAGAAACCAAGATTGCCAATCTTGTCATATTCTGTAAATCTTTCACCAATTGTTCAAGATTATATGTATGTTGGATTCTCTGCTTCGACTGGTTTGCTTGCTAGCTCACATTATATCTTGGGATGGAGCTTTAAAATGAACGGAGAAGCTAAACCTTTGGATCTTTCTTCACTGCCTTCATTACCAGCAACTTCAAGAAACAAGCATTCAGGTTTAACAATTTTAATCATAGTCTCATCGGTTATTTTCGCGGCTATTGCGCTATCTTTCGCTGTCGTTTACGTGGTTAAAAAGATCAAAAATGCTGATGTTATTGAAGATTGGGAGCTTGAAATTGGGCCTCATAGATACTCCTATCAAGAACTGAAGCAGGCGACGAGTAATTTCAGCGAAAAACAGGTGCTGGGGCATGGCGGATTTGGTAAAGTGTATAAAGGTATTTTACCGGATACAAAGCTTCAAGTCGCAGTAAAGCGAATTTCGAACGAGTCGAAACAAGGCATACGCGAATTCGTCTCAGAAATCGCAAGTATTGGCAGACTTCGTCACCGAAATTTAGTTCAATTACTCGGTTGGTGTCGTCGAAAAGAGGATTTTCTTTTAGTTTATGAGTACATGGCTAATGCAAGTTTAGATAGATTCTTGTTTGATGAACCAAAGTTTATATTAAACTGGGATCAAAGATTCAAGATTATCAAAGATATTGCTTCTGGGCTGCTTTATTTACACGAAGGCTACGAACAAGTGGTAATTCACAGAGATATTAAGGCCAGCAATGTTCTACTAGACACTGAACTAACCGGCAAACTTGGTGATTTCGGGTTAGCAAGATTATATGAGCACGGGTCTAACCCGAATACAACTCGGGTCGTTGGGACACTAGGTTATCTAGCCCCGGAGATGCCTAGGACGGGAAAGGCAACGGCTAGTTCAGATGTGTATGCATTTGGTGCGGTTCTACTAGAGGTGGCTTGTGGGCGGAGGCCCATTGAACCTAAGTTGTCTGCGGAGGAGATGGTGTTGGTGGATCGGGTATGGGAAATGGTTAGGCAAGGGAAAGCGGGTGATGTGGTGGATCCAAGGCTAAATGGGGTGTTTAATGAGAGTGAAGTGATGATGGTGTTGAAATTAGGGTTAATGTGTTCGAATAATGGGCCCATGGGTAGGCCAACCATGAGAGAGGTGGTGAAGTATTTGGATGGTGAAGTCGGGTTGCCTGAGGATGTGACGGGTCGTGACGGTGATGGTGACGGCGGAAAGGGAATTATTAGTGGCGGATTTGATGAATTTGTAGAGTCGTTTGCTTCTTCTTCGTTTGATAAAACGACAAGGTCGTTTTCTCCGCTTTCACTTCTGCATGTTAGTGGAGAAACGAGGTAGTAGAGTAGTAGACTAGATATTGAATGGGAGATGAGGTGACATAAATTCTCTAGTGTCATGCTCTGTTTTGATAGGCGCATTAGCACTCATGAAATATCATGGGTTATAGTGAAATTTATTTCTCTTTTATTTTTTTTTCTTTTTGACCTTCTCAATGATTAATGATATGGCCAAATATTATGGACTAATTTGTTTATTTGAATTGTATATTTCTTAAATATATTAACGGTTCGTTGTTTTGTTTTGTTTTTTTTATTTTGATTGAACTATCCCGTAACCTACCATCATAATTAAGTTAATCGTTTTGATCGCAAAAAAGATTCAATGAATCGAGGATTAGGGTTTCAATCGGAAGTTATATTCGGATGCATATAAATGAATGAATTGTAGCATTGTTTTGTTTTATAGAATATTCACTTGTAAATTATGAACTCATTCAGTTTTGACTGACCCTGTTGTTTTAACCATTTTCAGTAAATAGTCTTTTGATATGACAGACTTCTATCCTTGCTTCAGAAGTTTGTGTTTAGAAGTATGTACAAAGAAGATTTTGATCGATAGCGCTGCAGTAGTCTAGTCCTAGATGTCTATGTGATTTTTGGTCAAAAGATTTTATGTATTACTTATACTATGATATTTTGTAAATTCATATAGTTTATCTGCGCTTTAAACCGTTTGTTTTTTATGTGCGAAACGGAAAAATGCATTATGTGGCATCGCATTGTAAGACCCTAGTTTATATGTATAGTTTTCAGAATGTGAGTAGATGTTTGCAATCGTATCGTTTAAAAGCCTTTCTGAAAACGTTTTGCATGATTGCTTATCTGATTAAATCGCGAAATGTTTATAGTTATTTTAGGCTTGTTACGGGTTTCGGAGCTATCACTCCCTTTCCCTAGCGCCAGTCTCGACTCGAGATTTCGAGTCATGACAATATCAGATGATATGGATGTGTTTTTTTTTAGTTTTTATGAGCCATATCATCACCTGTTAACGATATTATTCAAAATTTGGACAGAAAGAGCTCACTGGCTTTTAAATCAAAACTCAAAAGGTTTACATACCGAAAATGATTTTTAGAAACGTTAGTGCTAAAAAGCTTGAAAGTCAGAGGTGACGGTTGAAATTAAGTCATTTTAGTGTGAAAGATAGGGTAATGAATTGGAGTGAAAACACTATATAAAACCTCAAAAATAGAATTCCATACTATTTTAAATTTTTAGGTTGGAGATGCTTTTTTTTTAAATTGGTTGGAGATGCTTTTTTTTTTGAAACTGGTTGGAGATGCTCTTAATACAACTCAATACCTTTATTTCAATTGTTTTTCATAAAATTATATATTTAAATGAATTTTTAGGGAAAGCAAGTAATATGACCTAAACATAAGTAAAATTAAATTCTAATATCAAAGTATATTACATAAAAAAATATAAAAAACCTGTGGACAATACATTAAATTAATTATAGGAGTATTTGTTTTATTTTATATTTTTTCATGTTGTGAAAAAGTCAATTTTTTTGAACTTTTCAATAATTTATCAAGATTTTTTAAAAATTCTAAATCTATCATAATTTGATTAATTCGTTGAAAGTATATCCAATTGCTTTAAAATTGATTCATTTGTATTTACATGACATGTCAAGTTGGATTTAAATACGAAATTATAATTTATATGATAGCGTAGCATCTCAATTGTTAACTTTTTTTCCATTTTAAAAAAAAATTACACATTCATATGACCATGTAGGCACAACTAAATTAGTTTTAAAAAATTCGATAAAGTTCCAACAAATTTGCCGAATTAGGATACACTTATAATTTCTAAACAAAAAAAATTAAAATTTAAAAGATAAAAAATACTAGTATATTTTTAGTACCATTAAACCTTTTTAAATTGAAAAATATTATCTTGTAATATCAATTGTGTATTGTTTTTCTTTTGCTTAAGTGGTGGAAACTATTAGGTGGCAATCACCAAATTTGGGCGATTATTGGTGATGCTGTCCTCTTTATAGTGTGTCAAAGAGATCTTTATGAAAAGAAATACCAAAACAGTTTTAATAATGGAATTTTCTTTTTAACACATTTAATGAGTAATGCAAATTTCTCAATGCGAATGTGGAAAGGATGCCATAAAATGAGCGAGTTGTTAAAGTGAAGGGACTACATTTTCAACTTATGCCATCATCAAGAGCCACAGTTCCTATTTCTGTTTTGCAAATGCCAACTACACTGTCCATAAATTATCATCAATTTTGTTTCCCAATCTGAAATTCTATCCATCACTCCACTCGTAATCTATTCAAATTAATATAAAAAATATTTAAAACCGACGAAATATTAATTGAATCTAATTCAAATATGAGCCACTCGAATCAACTATCAAGTTTGTAAGTTAATTACCGATGAGCTATAACTCAAATATTATAAACGCTGAATAACAAACTGTCAAAGTTGTGAGATTATTTCCTTTCACAAGCGCTCTCTCCTTCTCAATTATCAATAAAAAAAATTATAAATTAATTAAATATTTAACCGTTTCAGATTCTTAAATTTGATTAATTTATTTTATATCTTTTATTATTATGCATATCAATTATAATATATCTTTACTTTTACATAAAATCTTTTATACAAATTATTAAGTAGCGGACCCGAAATCGGTTTTAATAATGTTTTAGTTTGATTAAAGTCGATCATGAACGTGCTATCAATTATACAAGCAAAAAATACATAATCAGTTACTGAATTCAAATGGCTTATAAAATGTTATTGAGTTCAGCTCGCGTATACTAAATTGGAATTTTTTGAAAAATATCCATGAAATGGCAAAATATTCTAAAAAATATGCTTTCACCAAAATTATTGCAAAAATACGATTTGACCAAAAATTATTGCAAAAATACAGTTTGCCAAAAAATTCACAATTTAAGTTTACTAACAATAGGGGTGAGTAACGGCCGGTTCGGTCACCAAAACGCACCTAAATTACAAACCGTTCGGTTATTAAAAAATTCGGTGATTGAAACAAATTAAGCAAAATTATACTAAAACTGAATTTGACCAAACCGAAATATTTCGGTTCGCCATGGTTGATGACCGAATTTTACATATACATGTATTATATTACACAAAAATCAATTTACTTACAATTTTTTTGTACCTGCGCACATTTTCAAGTTCAAGAATTTTCATCTAAATATCAATTTTAAAATACAAGAAGAATAAATATAAAAAAAGGAGAGAAAGATCTAGAATTGAAGCTACTGTTGGCTATAAATTTAGCAAGTGAAATTAATAATTAGGACGAGAAAAGAAGATAATAAAAAAAAGGCCTAATCACTCAAAAACCCCTCACCTTTAATTTTTTTTTCAATTCTACCCCGACGTTGAAAATTTGTCAATTTTACCCACTTTTGAATTTTCCGTTTTCAATTGTACCCCAATATTTTAATTTTTGTTAATTTTTTTACTTAAATGATGAAATCATTCAATTAATTAAGTCTAAACATAAAATTAAATTATTTTTTATTCAAAAAAATACAAATAAATCCTTTATTTTTAAAAACTAACTAAAAACTATAATCAAATTAACACTAATTTAAATTCTTAATTAATTTAACTAAATTTAAATAAATTTTAAAAATATACAATTAATATATGCGAGACATGTAGAATGTTTTAAACAAATTTCCAAACGCAAAAGACGTTAATTTAATTTTTCAGGGTACAATTGAAACACAAAAATGCAAAATAGGGTAAAATTGACAAATTTTCAACGTCAGGGTATGATTGAAAAGGGGCTAAAAGGTCGGGGTTTTTTAAGACATTATACCTAAAAAAAATGAAAGGAATGAATATAGATTTAGAAAGTGAAATTAGGGCTAGCACAGAGAAAAAAAATAAAGAAAAGGAGGAAAACAGTAAAGACTTTACAAAGTGGAAATATGTGACTAGTGAGAGATTTTTTTCTTAGGATTTGAGTAATTTAAAGTGTATATTTACAACAAAACTACGTCGTTTTGAATTTTTTCGTTTTGGTTATTAAGGTTATTTTTTAGTTGTGAGCGAAAACCAAACCGAATAATTGAAGTTTTAAAAGTTCTAACCGTAACCGAATCGAATTTTCAAATTATATTTCGGTTTGATTAACTCAGTTCTGTTCGGTATGGTTAATTGTTTTAAACGTTTAATGTGCACCCCTAACTGATGGTTTACTAGTATATTTACTAAAATTAAGTTCAACACTGTCTGTTTACTTTACAAACTAATTTACTATTAATTTATCTTTTACACTATAAAATTAAAATAAATTATTGCTTAATTTACTATTAGTATTATACAAAATATACGAAAATTAGTTTCAATTTGTTTACTTTTAGATTACTAAAAAACAAATTTACTATTGATTACTAACAGTTTACTATTAATTTATTATTGGTTTACCACGTTTACTTATTTTTTTTCAAAATCTGCAAATATGAAGTAACGGTTTGGTTAGAAATTTTATCAAACAGCTTATGTTCATTATCTTGCACATCAAACATTCAAAGTATGAAATACATGAAAAACCATATTTATAAGCAATTAGAAGAAATCAGAAAAGCAATTAATAAAAAATAAAAAATACCCATTAAATCAAAATTTAAAGGTTTAAATGCATCAAAAATCACCAAGTTTCGCGTGTTTTGCATATTTAACATAAATTTTTAATTTTGGCTACATGAACTTTCCAATTTTTACAATTAAATATGGGCTTTTATGTCGGTTTGGGATTGTGGGCAATGCTTGGTATTAGTTGGACTTAGTGACGTTTAAATTTTTTGAGGTTGTTTGACCCCTAATATGTTATCAGTTGCTTTTGATGATTGGGAAAGGCGTAAGTATTTTATATATCTACATTTTTGATCAAAATGTCAAATGTATTTTTAAAAAAATTGTGACGATCTGATGTGTCAATTTTGTAATTTGTGACAAATATATCAAACTCTATATTTTTGAGATTTATTTTTATAATTGATGATTCAATTTTGATTGCATGGGTGATTACAAAATAATTTTTGTTAAGTAGATTACATAAAATTGTTTTACCTAAACAAAGTACTACCACGTATGCATACAATTTATAAAATGATTATTCAGATTACAGATTTAGTGCCCAATCTTAATTATTATAATTTTCAATTTAATATCGAAATTGCAGAGATATCAGCCAATTATGGGGGGTTTTGCAACTTTTCCTGATGAATCAATGAACAGCCTGACTCTCCCTACCTTGAAATCCATGGTAATAAAGCAATCAGGAGGAACTACTTGAACTTCAGCTCCGGCCATGTCTTCCTTTATCTTTCTTTCCGCTTCCTCCGCCGTCACGCCGACTAGATCAGGCCATGTCCTTCTTCCAGTTGAAATAGGGCCAAGTAAATTCCCACAGGTCCCTGGAATTCTCTCCAACAGCAAATTGTGAACTTAAGAATTCAATTATTCATCTGTTGTGGGTTAAAACTTAAAAGTGTACGTGGTACTGTAAGCAAATTACTAAAAAGTTCCTCACATTTATTATAATTTCCATTTTAGTTTTTCTTATTGAAAATCAAACAATATGGTCCTTCATTTTTGTTTCTGTCAACGATTTAGTTCTTCCATCCATTTTTCGTGTTAACGAGTCAATGAAACTATATGGTCCTCCACTTTTATTTCTATCAACGATTTTGTCTATCAATTTTGTTTCTGTCAACAATTTCGTCCCTCACTTTTATTTCTGTCAATGATTTCATCCATCATGTTTGAAAATTAACTTACTCCTAAGTTTTTCGACTCCGGTGACTATCACCGAAAATGGACGGGTGGACTAAACTGTAGACGAAAACAAAAATGATGGAAAGTTTTCTTTTCACTAATCCGGACTGAAATAAGCCGGTTAAATAGGGAAAGAACTGGATTGATCATTTAATTTTAAACAGGAAGGACTAAAGTGCGAATTATGATAAATGTGAGGGACCTCATAATAACTTGCTCTTATATTAAGTTTATATCAAAACTTTAATTCGTACCTTAGTGTTATCTATATTTTTATTTTCATTTCAGGCGATAATATTTTATTACTTTCCGATCTAATATAATACTGGTGGAACATATTCTTATAATATATTGTTGTATAGGCGGAACCAAAACTCCAATATAAAGAGGGTCGAAATTTTTACATTCGGCTATTTAAAAAAAATGGTCTGTTAATTTATAGCTCTAACCGCCCCTACAAGGAAAGAAAACTGCCCCTAATACATGCAGGGGCGGTTCTTGAGGGTGGTTATACTAAAAAATCCCAAAAATTTTGTTTTTTTTTTAATTATTTTCCGTCGAGGAGGGTCGGCCGACCCTCCTCGACCCTCCCTAGTTCCGCCCCTGGCTGTATACATCTTGTCATGCCAATCGTTATATCACAGAGTTATATGACGGGCCTCCTTACATATCATTTTGATACGAAACAAAACAAAGTTTTAATACGAAATCGAAACATGAGATAAAGTTTGGTATATACATATATTTTTAACCCTCTGTTGTGTTATAAACTTACTTGGCAATAAGGGTGGTGTTGATTGGGCAGTTTCTTCTTCTTGAGAGGATTTAACGATCTCTTCTTTCTCTGCCATTTCAAAGATCAAAGATAGTATATGTTAATTTGGGAGAAGATAGTTTTTTTTCTTTTTAACATATTTAGAGTAACGTGTGCTAATATAGCAACTTCAACTTCAACGTCAATTTAATTAATTTCTTGATTTTGCCAATTGAAAAGTATTTGACTGGCTAATTCACAAAAGACCAAGATGATTGAATTGATATTTACGATTATCTTCCATTTGGCATTTGTAACTTTGATTGATGTGGACTTGTATGGAGCTTCTTGGTTTTGGAGACTAATTTGAGAACAAAATACAATAAAGGGGATCTTATTCCAACTCCAAGTTCTTATGCCGTTTTCTTTCATCCGCTACTCTTTCTTGCCGGCAATTATGCTATATGCTTTATTCATCCTAAGCTCATTCACTTGTTTACCATTTCATTTAGGGGGTGTGCACAACCAAAGAAGAAAAAAAATCACTAATCTAATTGAATCGATAAATTCAATTTGATATATTTTTAATAAAATTAGTTTAATTTAATTAATAAGAAGTACGAAAGATTCGGATGGGTTCGATTTGTACTTAATGCACATTCATTTTAAGTATAATAATCCAAAAAGGTCAAACGCTTAGTAATCTCATTATGTTCAAACGTTTAATCGTTCCGATAATGTCTATAGATAATTGAAAATAATCCAAAAATTCAAAACAATACTTCTCAAGATTCAAATTCGTTTTCAATCATATCACGTAAGTATTTTTTTGCTTGTTTATGTGTTTAATTCGAATTAATTATATGTTTATATTATTTTTGATGTTCTTCGTTCTTAAGTTGTGGAATCACAAAACTGCATATTATATCCATTATTGGATCCAAACTCCAGGATTTCAATGTTGTTTCTTGATTATACAATCATTTTAAAATTTTAATTAAGCTTGATTTGTTTCATTTGCGTGAAAATTAACCAAGAATGAATAATTTTGAATTTTTCTAGAACCAACTCGACCAAGAAGGCGTTGGTGTGATAGGAGTAAAATACTCCTATTTACTCGAGTCATTTCATCACGTTTTAATGTAATTTGTCTTGTATTTTAAGGTGTTTATGTATCTTATTGTGTGCTTGAACTTTTCAGGACATTAGAGCGTTTTGAAGCGTATTTAACCTAAGAAAGCGAAGAAATCGACAAAGAATCATTGCGGCAAAGTCTTAGAGCAAGGAAGCGATGAAGATGCTTAATCAAGGCATGTCACGATCGTGACCCGCAACCAGGGGAAGGTCACGATCCTGACCTATGGAGCAAATTGTACCGACGCTGACTTATTTACAAGAGTCACGGTCGTGACTCCCACTTAAAGAGGAGGTCATGATCGTGACCAGCACAAAAAGGGCTTTTCAGGATTCAAATTTTAAGGCTCAAGACATTAGACTCATTTTCTTATTTAGTCAAATACTATGTCTTTTCTTTTTCTTTTTGAAAAGTATTAAAAAAACAACTTTACTCTTGCTTTTGATCCATTTTTACTCTTGCTTTTAATCCAATAGTTAATTAATCATTTGCTTGATTAAGTAATTTTTAGATTTAGTCTTTGTTTACTTTAGTTGTTTTTATTTAATTATGATCTAAAATTCTTGCTCTTGCGTGCTAAACGAATTGAGTAACAACTAAACTCGTTGTCATCATAACTCCACATTTCTCGTGGGTTCGACGTCCGAATTTAAAGTCCATTATATTACGAGTTGGAATTAATACGCTTATGCCTTTTTATCTACATGTCGCCTTCTGAAAAAGGTGTCACAGCCCATAACTTTCAACATTTAAATTGTTTACTAAAATTGAAGGTGTACACAAATTAGGATGCAAAAAATGATAAAGTGATCTATTAATTTAGAATGGATGAAGTAATAATTTATAAAAATTATAAAAAAATTGTATCATTTAATGTAATTTTAATGATATTATTAATAAGAAAAAAAAGTAGTTGCAAAACAAATTCCAACGTTTCACTTATGTTGCGATTTAATTTTGATGTTTAAAACGTTACGAAATAAATCTCTATTTTTGTTATTTTTGTAATTTGTAGACCCAACCGTTTTCCGACAATTAATCTATATATATATATATATATATATATATATATAGATTATAATCTTAGCTCCAAAAGAGTTTTCACACAATTTCACCAAGTGTCTTTCTATATTTCATCCACGTGTACAACTATATTTAAATTTATTTTAATTTTTATTTATATAATTTAATTAACTTTTTCTTAAATACACAATAAATTTATAGTTATAAAATTCAAAGAGTTTAAATATAAGTTATAAAATTTGAAGAGTTTATTTTATTATTTACTTTTATGAATTATGACATAAAATACATTTTAAAAAAATAATTTTAACTTTTAAAAATGAAAGTTTAAATCCATTGCATTTTAATAAATGATAATTATGAAATTAAAATTTAAAAATCTAATTTATTTCTAATATTTAGTATATAGTATATTTGAATATTTTTAATCTTTACTATATTTTATTAATGTTTAAAAAGTTATATATTTAAAGAGTTTTTTTATGCATCATTAATGTTATAAATTATGAAATCAATTATTATTTTTAATTAATTATAAGTTTTTAAAGTCATTTATTATGAAATCTTAAAAGTCTTTTATATTAGAAATTTTTTTACAAATACCGAAAAAAATAAAAATATTTACAAAGATACTACTTGCATTTTTTTAACAGAAATATAAAAAATAATTATAAAAGTACAAATTTTCAAATAATAATTACAAAAATACAGTTTTTATATAAAAATTCGTATATAAAAATGCAGTTTTGTATATAATCTGTATATAATACGAATTATATATGTTTTTTTTAAAACATCAGATCTGAGAATGAGAATATCTCTGAAAAACGGAGAAGATGAAGATGAAGCCAAATTTTATATATAATCCGTATATAATACATATTGTATACAATTTAAAAAAGAAACAAATTCAGATATAAAAAATTAGATTTGAAATTTCAGATCTGATATTTTGAGATCCGATTTCATATTTAATCGACAAAGGAGGAGCAGAGAAGGATGGAGCGGCGGCAGATAGAGCGGTTGCGGCGAGCCGAGCAGAGCGGCAACGTTGGAGATTGCGTCAAATTCAATGGCGAAGGCGGTGAATGTAGCGAGAACGGAGGCGGAGCGAAGAGGAGAGTCAGGCGGCATGGGAAGAGAGCGGCGGCGGCGTGGGAGTAGAGCGGCGGAAACGTGAGGGAGAGCAGCGGCGAGGAGATAGCGGCGGCGTGAGGTGAAAGCGGCGGTGGCGGTAGAATGATGGTGGATGTGTGTTAATGGAATAAAATAAGAAAATAAATTAGGGTTTTGAGAGATGTAGAAGATGGAGAAGATGAAGTGTAAAATAATTTTTGTTAATAAAAGAAAAAAGGTGGTATATTTGAAAATATGAAAAACACTCTTGTAAAGAGAAAGTATAACACTACTACAAAACAGCGTTTTAGCGACGGATTTTAGTGACGGATCTAAAATCCGTCGCTATTTTTTCGATTAGCGACGGATTTAGCGACGGATCTAAACACCACATTAAATTGGCGGGAATGATCCCGCCAACTTTAGCGACGGATTTTCCGTCGCTAATGTTGGCGGGAGTAGTCCCGCCAATTGTTTTGATAAAATTTAGCGACGGATTTTAAAATCCGTCGCTAATTACTGGCGGGAATACTCCCGCCTTTTATTTTTCGCAATTAGCGACGGATTTTAAAATCCGTCGCTAAATTATGCCTTTTGCGACGGAATTTAGTGACGGATTTCAAATCCGTCGCTAATTTTCAATGTCAAAAAAAATTAAAAGGCATCTAATATTATTTAGGATAGTATTTAATAAAAAATAATTATTAATTTTTTAATTAAATTTATATTATTATAATATAACGTTTTTATTTATAAAATAATAATTAAATATTATTTATGAAATAATAATTATATATTATTTATTTATTTAAAGTATATAAATATTTTAATAAAATTATTAATTATAAAAAAATTATCTTAGAATGCGGGTTTAAATTATGAAAACAAATATTTGTTGTTTTTAGTTAACATTTAAGTATAATATACATAAATATATAACATGAATATGATCTGGTTAAGATGGAGTTGTGCGCGGGAGAACTACAAGGTTAAAGAGTCTTGAGTGGGAGTAACGGAAGGATGGGTGACCTACTGGGAAGTTAGCGAAAATTGACAGGTGGATGCGGGTGGTTGATTTAACTCGGGTGGGTGAGTGACGGAGGGCGCGGATGAGGGATTGATTAAATAAAAAATTTATTTTACGATGTAATTTTTAAATTTTTAAATTTTTTTAAAATTAGTGACGGATTTAAATCCGTCGCTAAATCCGTCGCTAATTAGCGACGGATTTAAAATTCCGTCGCTAAAACGGAGACCAAAATCCGTCGCAATTTTTTTTCCCGTCGTTATCAAACGTTGCGACCAAAAAGGTTGCGACGGACTGTTTCCATCGCAAATCCGTCGCTAAACGTGTTTAGCGACGGATTTTGGTCATTTAGCGACGGAAAAATCCGTCGCTAAATGACTGTTTTCTAGTAGTGTAAGATAGCATGTTTGTAAATATTTTACCTTATTATGGTATAGAGTGTAAATATTCATTTATATTATTAATATTTGTAAGTTTTGTAATACGAAAAGACTATTTTTCTATATATAAATGAGAAACATCAACAAAATTTTATATACATAGTTTCTTATCTTATATACATGTATGCACTTAAACAATAAAAACAAGGTACGTATTTTTCATTTTTTCAAATGACAAAATATATTTACATTTCACAAAAAATAAAATTACTTGATTTTTTTATTGTTTCTGCTCAATTGATGTGTTTTTATTATAAGAGAAAAATACGCACGCAAATTATTAATTTATAGTGAGAAAGCATGTTCGAATGATATTTTTTTTAGGCTTAAATGCACCAAAAATCACCAACTTTCGCGTGTTTTTAGTATTTAACATAATCTTTTAATTTTGGCAAAAAAGTAAACGAACTTTCAAAATTTTGCAATTAAAGACACCAGCACCGTTTTGGACGTAAAACGGCACCGTTTTACATTAAAACGACGCTGTTTTGGATGTAAAATAAAACTATTTTTCAAAATAAAACACACGTGGTCTTAATTGCAAAAAATTTGAAAGTTCATGTTAAATATGTCAAAATTAAAAGATTTAATTTTAAATACCAAAAACATGCGAAAGTTGGTGATTTTTAGTGCATTTAAACTTTTTTTTTATTTGCTTGGTGGTGATATGCATGAATCATATTCTATGTGTCTTAACTTTACAACTATATATGATCATGTAATAAAACAAAATTATTTAACTTTTTTACTGTTTAAATTTTTCATGTATTAAATAAGATAGTATAAGAAAAGATATTTATTGTACATTTTATTATTTAACCCGCGCAACGCGCGGGCATCGACCTAGTTAAGCTGAAATGCCAAAACATTGCTCATCTTGGTCTCTATGGCAGCTTCAAGTACACTACATTTCTTAGCCACCATCGCTTCACCTTTTTCCTTGTTCTTTCAATTCAATTAGAAATTAATATCTTTATATTTAGAGAAATTAGCATCATTCATAATAAAAAAAGTCAATTGTTCAGATATAGTTTTATGAACTTCCGTAGAATTATGTTTAGTACAATGAACAATATTTGATTGCTATGGTTTTAATCATACAATCAGTTAGTATTATGACATACAATTTCTTAAAGTATTCATTTTGTCATCTCCAATGTGATTCATCTGATTTAATTAAAACAATTGTCTTCACTTCTCATTTTCTTGTTAGCGTGAAAATCCATTACATGTTCTCCAAATTCTACATCCTGCATTGGATCATAAGAAGAGCTGGCTTGATCTATTTGATCCAGTCTCTTCTTCTCCTCATCGGCATATACCAGATTAAACCCGCATTTTTTAACTTTGAAACTGTTTGAACCCGGCAGCATTACCTTATAGTCGTCCTGGATGTAAGACTCGAACTCAAATCTAGCAGTGCATGAGTTCTTTCTAAGATGTTCGCATCTTTCCTTTTCAAAAATGTCGAAACAGCTAGTGTTCCAAATAAAAACATGATCCGACTCGAACATGATCTGGTCCCTCCATTCTCCTATCTCCTCGGATGTGAATGCGAGTTCCCCACCGTTTTCATTTTCAATGACACATTTGCATAGAAAAGTGAAACCATTTTCATACCGATGATTCTCCAATTCTATTACAGCACAAAATGTGAATCCCACGAATCTGTTATCGTACCAATTCGTAGATAGCAGGATGGTTATTGAATCCCCTGTAGTTTGATACCTGAACCATCCAGGGATTTCAGTTCCTGGGAAACACACAACCGGAGAAACCAAAATTTCTTCATCAGTCTGCAAAATCAGAATTTCTTTTGATGAGCATTGGTGTTTATGAGTATTAGAAGAGCGAAGAGTGATGCCTACCGCGAAATGTTGAAGTAGTGCAGTTGCCAAATGGTGGATTTTGAGCTTTACATTTTCGACAATGTAGTTAAGCGCATTCTTCTCCAGGCTCACGCAATTAGCAAATGTGAATCCGTATTTGGCATCCGGAGATTGTCCGTGTGAATCTTGAAATTGAATGAATGGACTTGAAACTGTCTTCAGAGATATACAGTTTAGTGCTATTACAGCTCTTATACGCTGAGGAAGCTCTGGTAAGGCCTTGAGTCTCTTGCAATATGATACGTCAATCACTTCCAACCTATGATGTTGCACGAAACATTAAACATCGAAAGGATACTTTTTAAATAAGCATTGGTTATAAATATAAACTTTCAGAATTTTAAAAACACCGAAACATAAAAGTAGACAAGTTTGTTTGCAATACAAACCATGTAAGATGTTTAATACTTGAAGGAATTCTCATGAAATTATTTCCCTTTAGAAGCAGAACCTGCAATGATGATAAGTCGCCTAGGCTGCGCGGGAGTTTCACTATTCCTGTGTAGCTTAGAACGAGATCTCTTACGGAACCGAGACCAGATAAAGAAGGCAATTTACTGAGCTTTGTACAGTGATTAAGATAAAGATCTTGCAGGAGTTTTAGTTCACAAATGCTGCTTCGAATACTCCTTAGTTTTCTATTACCGCAAAGATAAAACTTTTCAAGGCATTTCAGCTCACCAATGCTGCTAGGAAGTCTCTCAAGATTAGGACATTGGCTCAACTTCAACTCAACAAGTGAAGAGAGAGATCCAATTGATTGAGGTAATTCTTTTATCTCTGTAAATGCCAAATTCAGCTTAACAAGTGAAGCTAGGCATCCAATTGATGAAGGCAATGCTGTTAATGGAGTGTTCTTAAGATTCAATTCAACAAGCGAAGAGAGTTCTCCAATCGACGAGGGCAACTTTTTAATACGACAAAAAGCCTTATTCAGTTTCATCAGTGAAGAAAGACACCCAATTGATGATGGCAGTTCATCTATTGAACATTCTTTGAGATTCAACTCAACGAGTGAAGACAAATTTCCAATTGATGAAGGCAATTTTTTTATATCTGTCTCTCGCAGGTTCAAGTTGGCAAGCGAAGTGAGTGACCCTATTGATGATGGCAATTCTTCTAATGCAGTGTGTCCTACATTCAAGTTCTTGATATTCTTCCCCACAATGTCTGGAAAATTCTCGAGACTCGAGCACCAAGAGAGGTCAAGATTTTCCAGAGCATTCAAATGAATGCTGCTGGGCAGAGTCTTAAGCTCTTCACAATGATTTGTAGATAAGAATCTTAGCTTGTCAAGAAATGGAATAGAGGTTGGCCATTCTTCCAGTCCAGTCCCATCTAGATGCAGCTCTTCTATATCCCCTGAAACTTCTGGAAACTTCCTCAAACTCGAGCAGGTAGAGAGATTAAGGGTCCTTAGAGATTTCAAAAGACTCAGGCTTGGAACACTCTGCAGCATCTTGCAATTAGAAAAACTCAGATAAACAAGCCTGTTGAGGCATTGAATGGACAATGGAATTTCAACCAAGCTTGTGCAATTATCAAGAATTATTCTTTCCAAATTCAAAGCTGAAGAAAGGTCCGGAAGACTTGTCAGGTGATCGGAATCATGAAGATCAAGCAGCTTTAACTTCGGAACATGCTGCAAAAAAAGGAAGTAGATACAAGAACATGAGTAATTTGCTAATTTTGTCAGAAATGAAAAATGAGCATGTACCTTGACTCCATTCCAGAGTTCTTTAACTTGGCTGAACGGCAAGCTAAGTTCGACAAGATTCTCCATTGAAAAGTTAGAAGGCAATGATTCCCAAGGATATCCATGCCAATGGAGATAACATAGCTTATTAGGAAGAGATTGAAGACCATCACATGAAACCGTCGTAGTTTCTGATATAAAGCCAGTAGGATTTTTCCATGACATATAGGTGTTATGATAGAATTTGAGCAATCTCAGATTGTACATTCGTGAAAAGGCTGCAGGACTTAGGTTTATTTTTTCAATTTCGGAGATTTCCAGGAATATGCCTTCAGTTGCAATGGTCCCCTAAGAGAGAGGATAGAAGAAATTAAATGATTACGATGAAGAGAATATGAAGAATAACCTTAACTTATATTGCACAAATTCTATGCTGGAACTTTATTTTTAGAAGCTATTATTGTAAAAGAAATATGTTATGTTTGTTTTCTATTGTAGATCTATGATTTTTTTGTTTATAAAATTGTTTTATTATTTATATAATTATTTTGTGTTTCTTTTATTTATATATTTGTTTATTTATTTTAATGCTACTGATTTTATAAATAACGAATTGATTTATGGTGTATTTGCAGTGTTTTTATAATATATTTACGTTATAGTGTATTTTTGGTGTATTTATAATGTATTTTGGTGTTTTTCGGTAAATCTATGTTTTTTTAGTATATTTCTGCCCTTTTTTTATTATATATATGGTGCATTTGCAGTATTTATGGTGTATTTGCAGTGTTTTTATGAAACATCATAAAAACGCTACAAATATGCTATAAATATATTATATATACACTATAAAAACAACATAATTACACTAAAAAACATTATAATACACCATAATTACACTAAAAACACGATAAAAAAATAAAAAGTACCAAAAAAAATCTATAAAAAAAATATGTGAAATTAAAAAAGAAAAAGGTATTTTTTGTAAAAGAAAAAAAGTTAGAAAAATAAAGACAAAAAAAAAATATAGTTATAAATAAATTAGGAAATGGTGTAGTGTATGAAATTCCTTCAATTGTAAATAGATTAATTTATTAAAGACAATAATTTAATAGAATTGACACCAAACATTACAATTGACTTAGGCTGAAGACTTTTATTTTTATTTTATTGTATGATGTATGTTAATGCTTACTCTATCACCGATGTGTATATTTCATAATTAACTTATGATTAATAATATAATTAGTTCAAATTGACCTAATTTTAATTCAATTTATTAACATAAACATTAGAATTAATAATATATAATCGGTGGTTGTATAACTTAATTAAGATAGTTAAATTTAAAACAAACTTTTACATAGACTTATTAGGATTAGTTAACAGGCAACATTAACACAAATAAACTTAACATGGACATAGGAATAAATATGTCTTTAGAGGACAGTAATACTGCTGTGCAAATGGTATGATTACATGATTTACATTTTTTTAAACCGCATGCTATGTATTATTCTTCCATCCTAAAAAGATAAGCCATTTTTCTATTTTGTGCTTCTCAAATTATAAACTACCTTCTATTTTAAAGTTAAAAATCTTCTCTATTCATAATAATAATTGTTGGAAATCGACTTTCAGCATAAATAATGTGGAACCGTGTCGTACAAAATCTACTTTTCCGAGTAAATCGCAGGATTCACCTAAGGCGAAAACCTAACAATATTAGTACCTGAGTCCATGAGACTCGCCATGTCTAAAGACTAAAGAGGAATTCGCCAAAATCTCCAGCAAGACTGACTCCTTGAAAATTTGGTCAATATTTAGAATCTATTTCAAAACGCGTCGCCAGAGACCTGATTATGCGGAAAAGGAATAATATTAAAAGACCAGATTTACAGAATCATTTTTCTATTCTGAAACAAACTCTCAACTAGGAAGATAAGCCTATTCAAAAAGACATTTATGAGTAGGACTCTTTTTGAGTAAGGAATCGTTTTCCTATTCAAACACAAGCTATTAAATAGAAATTACATTTCTATTTGGATTCTATAAGGTTCCCTCACTACTATATAAAGAGCTTGAGTTATGTCTAAACACACAATTACATTCAATACGCAAAACGCTCCTAAAAGGCTAAACTTGTTGGACCTTAATTGATTCAATCTCTTCTATTTTGACCATGACAATTAACACCAAAGGTTCTAACACTCTAATTAAGTGTGTAGGAACCCCCCGGAACACTCGGAAAGCAAATCGGACATCTCTAGCGACAATCGAATTTTTCGATCACCAAGCTGTCCAGAGGAAGTTGGCGGGCACCAACATTAGTTCGCGGGAGCGAACTTAATCAGACATGAATAGGGGCTGAAGCTCGCGAGTGCCAGATTCAACAAGTGTTGAGAGCGAACTTAAGTTCGCGGATGCGAAGTGTACCTCGCGGGCGCGAAGTGTACCTCGCGGGCGCGAAGTTTAAATCTTAAAATGTTGAGTTGCAACGGTCATTTATTACACCCAACGAGGTGCTGGCACTTCAGCAGAGGACCGTTGAGGACTTTTCCCAAGGAGCCGTTCGCGGGCACGAACTGGAGTTGGCGGGCGCGAACTCCGTCTGGCAAGTCTTTTTCAAAAAGCTGATTTGTTACTCTTTTTCTTCACACAAAAAGAGTAACGGGAAGAATTGTTTGGAGGCCTATATATATCATACTGTTGTGTATGGAAAAGGGTTGACAACCAAAGCATTCAAACCTCTCAAGCAATCTTCAAATCTTGTGTGAAAAACCTTTGTAATTTGTTGGTTTAAGAGTGAACCCTAGAAACTCTTGTTGTTGTTTGGTTTGTAGTTTTGCCTAGAAAAACTATAGGTTGTTGTTGTTAGTTGTTGGTTTGGGTTGAGCCTTTGAAAACCTAAGTTGGGAGTGAACTTGTAAAAACTCCAAGTTTAGTGGAAACCTCTAGTTTGAGGGAAGTGGATGTAGGTGAGTGTGTTAATCACCGAACCACTATAAATCTTGTGTGTTCTTCCTTCTCAAACCTCCATTAGTTTAGTTTTAATCAAATCCTTAATCCGCAAAAGTTTTTAGTGGCAACTATTCAACCCCCCCCCCTTCTAGTTGCTATTGGGTTACAAGTGGTATCAGAGCTTGGTGCTCTAGTTGTGCTTAATTGCAAGAGTTTGAAGATCCAAAAGCAATGGAAGGGTTTCTCAACAATTCCATAAGACCATACTTTGATGGTACCGATTATGCGTATTGGAAGCAAAAGATGGAGAAGTATCTTGATAGTGAAAATGTGAATCTATGGCAATGCATAAGGAAGCCATGGGTTTGTCCTACAAATCTTGTTGATGGTGTTGAGGTGAATAAGCCAAGAGATGCTTGGACTCCCCTTGAGGAAATTGCCTACTTGAAAAACAATAAGTGCATGTCCACTCTCTATCATGCACTCTCTAGAGAAGAAGGAGGAAAAATTCTTCATTGTCAAACCGCAAAGGAGATATGGGTTACTCTTGAGAATCATCATGAAGGAACTAGTGAAGTGAAGTTCAAGAAGATTCAACTCCTAACTCAAGAATATGAGATGTTCTTCCACAAGGCCGGAGAGAAGGTGACCGAGATGACCAACCGACTTCTCAAGATTGTTGAGGCATTAAGGAAGTATGGGAAGCACTACTCCAAGGCGGATATCAATAGCAAAATCTTGAGGTCTTTGCCAAGGAGTCTCTATGAGTCAAAAGTCACCTCCATTAAGGAAGCAAATGATCTCACAAATCTCAACACCGATGAGCTAATTGGTAAGCTTCTTACCTTTGAAATGTACATTGAAAGGGAAGAGCCTAAAGAAGAAAAGAAAAAGGTGCTAGCTTTGAAGGCTAAGGAGACCAAGGTCAAAGAAACTAAGGCAAAGGAAGCTAAAGAGTCAAGCTACTCTAGTGATGATGAGTTTCTTGAATTGGACTCGGATGATGGGAGTG
Organism: Mercurialis annua; assembly: GCF_937616625.2. Lineage (NCBI taxonomy): Eukaryota > Viridiplantae > Streptophyta > Magnoliopsida > Malpighiales > Euphorbiaceae > Mercurialis > Mercurialis annua. The sequence continues at coordinate 10,315,871 of NC_065570.1, forward strand.
ACAAAGAAATGGCTTTGTTCACCAAGAGATACAACAACTACATCAAGAGGAAGCAAGACAAAAGCAAGAGAGAATTTCACAAAAGACCCTTCAAGAAGGAAGATGTGAAATGCTATGAGTGTGGCAAGAAAGGCCATATGAAAAATGAGTGCAACAACAATGAGAAGAATCCACAAAGATCACATAGGAAAGATAAAGAAGTCAAGAAAAGGGCTTACAAAGTGACATGGGATGACTCTAGTGAAGAGGATGAGGACTATGAAAGTGAAAAAGCCAACATTTGTTTCATGGCCAATATAGAGGAAGCCTCTTCCACTAAGGTACACAATGACTCCTCTATTTCCTCTTCTTCTATTGATGATCTCTCTACCCATGATCATGAAAGTGATAGTGGGGATGAGAAGGTGGAAATGATGAAAACTATGGCTAAGAAAGTCAATAGCTATAAGAGAAAAATTGTGAAAAACAAAGAAGATTTTTCCTTACTTGAGGCTAAAATTAATGATTTTCAAAAACAAATTGTTAATTTGAATTTACAAAATGAATCCTTAAAAAATTCAATTTCTCTACTTAATACTTCCAATCTCACTTCTCTCAACTCTTTGAAAGAAGAGAATGAGAAATTAAAGAAGGAAGTGATTGAGTACAAAACTTCTTTGACTAAGTTTCAAAAGGGAAAACAATCTTTAGATGAGATGTTGACTTTTCAAAGACCTTCTTCTTCTAAGGAAGGATTGGGTTTTGTGGCTAGTTGCTCATCATCTCAATCCTCTAGAACCACCTTCAAGAGAGCTAGAATGATACAATCTTCTTCCATAGATGTGGAGTTCACAAAGGAGACAACACCCTCTAGTCCTTCTATGACTAAGATGGATGTTGATCCTCCACAAGCTAAGGCCAACACATCTAAGGATGATAAGCCTAAAGTTACCAAGTCAAGCATTCCAACAAATGCTAAGGCTAAGGACACTAGACCAAGCATTCCCAAGAATGCTAAGCCTAGAGGTCCCAACCCCAAGGGACAACCACCCAAGGGTAAGAATGCTCACACCAACCCAAGACAACCTCACACATGTTGCTCTTGTGGTAAGGATGCTCCTTCAACTCATTCTAAAACATGGAGACCTAAGCCCAAAAAGGCTAAGTCAACCATTAGATGTTTCTATTGCATGAAGGTTGGGCATACAAATGGAAGGTGCTATGTGAGGAAAATCCACTTGAACTTGATTCACTTGGATGATTCCAAGACTAACCCTCAAGGACCCAAGTACATTTGGGTACCTAAGAGTTCTTAATTTCCTTGTGTGTTTTAGGGCAAAGGAGTAGCCATCAAGGAAAATCGACCTTGGATTGTGGATAGTGGGTGCTCAAGGCACATGACCGGAACTTCAAAGCTATTCACAACCCTTCAATCAAAAGATGGTGGCTATGTAACCTTTGGTGACAATGCAAAAGGAAAAGTGGTTGGTATTGGTAAGATTGGTAAGACTTCAAACTCATCTTCTTGTATTAGAAATGTTCTATTAGTTGATGGTTTGAAGCATAACTTGATGAGTGTAAGTCAATTATGCGATAGTGGCTTAAGAGTCACTTTTGACTCTAAGGCTTGTTACATTACTCAAGTTAGTGATAACAAGACCATCCTTAGAGGAGAAAGGAGTGAAAATATTTACATAATTGACTTAGACTCAACTTCTAACAAGAATCTCAAGTGTCTTATGTCCACAAAGAACGAGCCTTGGCTTTGGCATAGAAGGCTTGCCCATGCTAACATGGAGTTGATAGACAACTTGAGAAAAGGAGAACTTGTGATTGGACTTCCAGATATTAAATTTGAGAAGGACAAAGTTTGTGCTTCATGTCAAATGGGGAAACAACACAAGTCATCCTTCAAATCCAAAAAGGTGGTAAGTACATCCAAACCTCTTCAATTGATTCATATGGATTTATTTGGACCATCTAGAGTTGCTAGTTTGGGTAGTAAGCACTATACCTATGTCCTTGTTGATGATTACTCTAGATATACTTGGGTTATTTTCATGGCTCATAAGGATGACACTTTTGATGCTTTTAAAAGTTTTTCAAAACTTGTTCAAAACAAAATGGGATATTATATTATGAGTATAAGAAGTGACAATGGTGGTGAATTTAAAAATCATCTTTTTGAAAGCTATTGTGAAGACCTTGGTATTTCTCATGAGTTCTCGTGTCCTAGAACTCCCCAACAAAATGGGGTAGTGGAAAGAAAGAATAGATCTCTTATAGAAATGGCAAGGACTATGCTAAATGAATTTAAATTACCAAGCTATTTTTGGGCGGAAGCCGTCAATACTTCTTGTTATGTGCAAAATCGTGTTTTGAAAAGATCCATTTTGAATAAAACACCTTATGAGTTATGGATGGGAAGAAAACCCAACATTTCATATCTAAGAGTTTTTGGGTGTAAATGCTTCATATTAAATACAAAGGATAACCTAGATAAATTTGCTTCTAAATCCAATGAAGGCATATTTTTAGGTTACTCTACATGTAGAAAAGCCTATAGAGTATTCAATAAGTCCACTTTGCTTGTTGAAGAATCTATGCATGTTGTTTTTGATAAAAACAATACACTTGATGGGAAAGGTATGAATTTTGTAGATCATTTTGGATCACTAGACATTGGAGAGGTTGATCCCACATTCAACAAGATGGATGATGAAGAGAAACCTCAAGAAAGTGCACCAATGCAAACAACACTTGAGGAAGACTTTCCACAAGAGGAAGATCCGCACCCGGAACTCCCTAAAGCGACAAGAACAACGAAGAAGCACCCAAGAGAGAAAGTACTTGATGGATTCCAAAGAGGTATATTCACTAGATCTCAAGCCTCTAACAACCTTGCATTTCTCTCTCAAATTGAGCCAAGGACCATTGAAGAGGCTATCAATGATGAGTGTTGGGTGATTGCAATGCAAGATGAACTCAACCAATTTGAGAGGAGTAATGTTTGGGAATTAGTCCCTAGGCCTAGCTTTGGTTCTATTATTGGCACAAAATGGGTCTTTAGAAATAAACTTGATGAGGATGGAGTCATTACTAGAAACAAAGCTAGACTTGTTGCCAAAGGATATAGCCAAGAGGAAGGTATCGATTATGATGAGACCTTTGCCCCCGTGGCTAGATTAGAGGCTATTAGAATTTTGCTTGCATTTGCATGTCATATGAATTTTAAACTTTATCAAATGGATGTAAAGAGTGCTTTCCTAAATGGTTTTATTCAAGAAGAAGTTTTTGTCTCTCAACCTCCGGGTTTTGAAAACTTTGAATTTCCTAACCATGTTTTTAAACTTAACAAGGCTCTCTACGGTTTGAAACAAGCACCTAAAGCTTGGTATGATAGGCTTAGCACATTCCTCATCATAAACGGTTTTACTAAGGGTAAAGTGGATACCACTCTTTTCATCAAAAGAAGTTTTAAAGACATTCTTGTTGTGCAAATTTATGTTGATGACATAATCTTTGGTGCTACTAATGAGTTGCTTTGTGAAGATTTTTCAAAGTGCATGACAAATGAATTTGAAATGAGTTTAATGGGAGAACTTAAGTTCTTCTTGGGGCTTCAAATCAAGCAAAGTAATGAGGGAATATTCATCAATCAAGCCAAATACACTAAAGAATTACTCAAGAGATTTGGCATGGATGGATGTAAGACAAGCAAAACCCCAATGCCCACCAATGTTAAAATTGACAAGGATGAAAGTGGTAAGAACTTTGATGAAAAGAAATATCGAGGTATGATTGGTTCCTTACTCTATCTTACCGCTAGTAGACCGGATATAATGTTTAGTGTTTGCCTTTGTGCTCGTTTTCAATCTTGTCCGAAAGAGTCTCATTATTTTCATGTCAAAAGAATTTTCAAATATCTCATGGGCACACAACACTTAGGTCTTTGGTATCCTAGGAATAACTCCTTTGACCTTATTTCTTATTCGGATGCGGACTATGCCGGTAGTGTCATAGATAGAAAAAGTACATCGGGAACTTGTCAATTCCTAGGCAATTGCCTTGTTTCTTGGCATAGTAAGAAACAAGTGTCGGTTGCCTTGTCCACGGCCGAAGCCAAATATGTAGCCGCGGGAAGTTGTTGTACCCAAGTTCTTTGGATTCGACAACATCTCAAGGACTATGGAATTGTGGTTGATCATATTCCTTTGAAATGTGACAATACTAGTGCGATCAATTTGTCCAAGAACCCGATCCAACACTCTAGATCCAAGCACATAGATATTAGACACCATTTTATGCGTGATCATGTCCAATTGGGAGATGTTGTATTAGAATTCATTAATACAAACAATCAATTGGCGGATATTTTCACAAAACCCTTAAATGAGGAAAGGATGTCTTTTATCTTAAGAGAAATTGGTATGATTGATGGGTCTACCTTATTGTGATTTGTTTGCTATGTATTTTAAGCATCCGAATTTATGTTTTCTTTGGTTATATGGTTGTTATTTTTCATGCTATTTATTGTTCTCTTATTGTGATAACATGATTAAATGATTGGACCTTAGCTAGTTGATTCTACTCATGAATTAAACTGAATAGTCCCTCATTTCACATCAAATGTGTTCCAACTTTTAAAAATCAAGGCTTAATTCCTTTTAATTGAAAATTTCAATTTTGTCAATTTTTTGTGTCCAGACAAACCTCGCGGGCGCTAACTCTTGTTCGCCCCCCGCGAAGTTTGATCTTCAAAAAGGAAATTTTCAGCAGTGAGAGTTCGTGGTCGCGAACCCTAGTTCGCGGGCGCGAACTCCTTCGAATTTTCAAAAAAAAATTAGTCGTTTGGTAACGGTTTTCAATGCATTTAATGGGTCAAACTAGCCGTTAACTAGCCGTTGGAGTCGTTTTTCATGCCTATAAATACTCCCCTTTAGTAGTTCTCTTGTTTACAACTTTCTACAACATTTCTAACACCTTTTGCTACCAAAATCACTCATTTTTCTCATCAAATACTCTTGTTCATCATCATTTTTCACTTGCATCATGGATTTCCCCCTTCGCTCATTGAGAAGAAAGACACAAAGTAAGAAATCTCAAGGCCCTTCTACTAGCCAAAGAGAAACAATTCCACCACAAGTGGAAATTCCAACACATGATCAAGAGACCTTGAACTTAAGGATTAGTAAGTTCCATGAGAGGCCCGTTTTGCCTAGTCGCTACATAGATTTTACGGGTTTAGAAGCAAGCAATGTGAAAAGAGATGTTTTGGAACTAATTGACAATCTCGGGTGGAGGAAATTTGTCTACTCTCATCACCATGATGGGTATGAAAATTTGACTCGCGAAGTACTCTCTTCACTCTACATCATTCGCAAGGAAGATGGAGAAGTTGGTTATTTTGGGGTCTCCTTTCGAGTTCAAGGAAGGCTTTACCGGCTATCAAGAGAAGAAGTTGATGATGCGTTTGGCTTTGAATGGGGGCATCCTACATGTCCTTCTCATGTTCGGTTCAACTTTGAGGATTTTTGGGGCGAAATTAGCACCATCACACCATATCGTTCCAATTCCGCAACCGCCAAGACATTGAAGACCCTACCATTATTCATCCTTCATCGCATCATCACTCACTCCATTCATGCAAGAAGTGAGGGCAATGAGAAAATTTCCAAGAAGGATGTGTTTTTCCTCTATCTTGCAACAAAAGGTATTAAATTTTCTTGTGGCTTCTACTTTATGAATTACCTTTTTGATCTTGATAAGAGAGGGGGTCACCTAAGGGTTGCCTCCTTTGTGACGTGCCTAGTCAAAAAGGCCAAAGCCCTCACTTCTCAAGTCAAGAATGCTAATCCTCAACCTTTTCATTGGAAATGTGCTCCCTTGGACCAAGAGCATTTTGAGCATTCTTCTAAAGCCATCTTGGTTCGTGACAACTCCATTCAATATTTGTTTGGTGAGAATGCCATTGGTGGTGAAATTGAAAGGCTAGCAAGAAAAAGAAGGATCTCCTCTACTAATATTGAGGAAGATGTTGAGGAAGCCGCAAGGGCAATGAGGCAAGAAGAGCGTGAATCATGGCCACATATAGATCCCCATGCCTCATCAAGTAACCCTCCACCTCCTTTTGCAACCATGTCTCAAGCTCAAATGTTTGAAACTATTTATGGACAAAATGTTCATATGATGTCAAGGATGACAGTGCTTGAGGGGGAGGTCAATACTATCAAGGAAGGGATGACATATCTCAAGAACAAATTTGACTCTCATTGGTCATTTTCACCCTCCACTTCACCTCCTCACAATGAAGACCCCGATGACGATGAAGATTGAACCTACCCATTGCATACTTTCACTTGCATGTCATGTTTTCTTTTCATAGTCTTTTTGTGTTGCTTGTTTTTCTAAGTGTGGTTGGAACACACATGTGTTTTCTTATGTTTATCATAATGTCATTGTGATTTTCATGTCGTATTCAAACTCGTGCAATTTATGCTTACGTCGTGTCTATTTTTGCTTTTTGATTTTGCCAAAGGGGGAGATATCTCAACTTGACTTAACTTTTCTCTTTTTGTATTATATGCATCAATTGAGGGGGAGACAAAGTTTAGTCTAAGTTGAGTCTTCAAGTTATTTTTTTGTGTTAATTGTCAAAGTCAAAAAGGGGGAGAATGTTGGACCTTAATTGATTCAATCTCTTCTATTTTGACCATGACAATTAACACCAAAGGTTCTAACACTCTAATTAAGTGTGTAGGAACCCCCCGGAACACTCGGAAAGCAAATCGGACATCTCTAGCGACAATCGAATTTTTCGATCACCAAGCTGTCCAGAGGAAGTTGGCGGGCGCCAACATTAGTTCGCGGGAGCGAACTTAATCAGACATGAATAGGGGCTGAAGCTCGCGAGTGCCAGATTCAACAAGTGTTGAGAGCGAACTTAAGTTCGTGGACGCGAAGTGTACCTCGCGGGCGCGAAGTTTAAATCTTAAAATGTTGAGTTGCAACGGTCATTTATTACACCCAACGAGGTGCTGACACTTCAGCAGAGGACCGTTGAGGACTTTGCCCAAGGAGCCGTTCGCGGGCGCGAACTGGAGTTGGCGGGCGCGAACTCCGTCTGGCAAGTCTTTTTCAAAAAGCTGATTTGTTACTCTTTTACTTCACACAAAAAGAGTAACGGGAAGAATTGTTTGGAGGCCTATATATATATCATATTGTTGTGTATGGAAAAGGGTTGACAACCAAAGCATTCAAACCTCTCAAGCAATCTTCAAATCTTGTGTGAAAAACCTTTGTAATTTGTTGGTTTAAGAGTGAACCCTAGAAACTCTTGTTGTTGTTTGGTTTGTAGTTTTGCCTAGAAAAACTATAGGTTGTTGTTGTTAGTTGTTGGTTTGGGTTGAGCCTTTGAAAACCTAAGTTGGGAGTGAACTTGTAAAAACTCCAAGTTTAGTGGAAACCTCTAGTTTGAGGGAAGTGGATGTAGGTGAGTGTGTTAATCACCGAACCACTATAAATCTTGTGTGTTCTTCCTTCTCAAACCTCCATTAGTTTAGTTTTAATCAAATCCTTAATCCGCAAAAGTTTTTAGTGGCAACTATTCAACCCCCCCCCCCTTCTAGTTGCTATTGGGTTACAAAACTAACTTTTATATTGGAATTGATAGCTGTATATAGCCATCAAAATTTCATAACATGCATCTCCTTTATTGTGTAATAAAGGAGACATGTTATAAAAATTAAATTGGCAAGTTACAAAATTTAAATTGACAAGTTAAAAAAAAATTAAACCGGGTGTTATATAATTTGAAAAAAAAATTAAAAACACAAAAATAAAACTTGCACGAAACTAGATTTGTCATGGCATTCGATGCAAAAATTAAATGCACATCCATTGTCTCTTAAAATTGGTTGATTGAATTGTGAGCACTTAAACTCACTAGCTTGTAACTAAGCTAATGGACAATTTAATATAAACCACATCAAGTGAAGTTTTCCAACCAATGTGAAATGGATAATTTTTTTTAAATTCATTTTTCAAAATATGACTTTTGAGCACCAATTTACATTCACCTTTTAACTATTTTGAGCATATAAATATACGGTTTTAATCTACTGACAGTAGAGAAAATAAAACCACCAAAATCTGATACTTTCGGATAGTGCCTACTCAAAATTAAACATCAAAATAAACAAATAATCATGTCATTTTAACACCCATGTTTAACATTTTCTAACAAAAAGTTCATGAAACAAACCAATCAAATATTAGAAATTTATCATGTTTTTCTCTCAATTCACATTTTGATAACATTTGATTGTTTTGGTCCATGAATTTATCATAAACCTGGTCTAGGTAAAAAAATTCCGTAATACATAGTATAAAAATATTAATTTTCCTAGATACAGCGAGTAATTTTGAAAATTAGTAGATTAAGATATCGAATGATTAATTCAAATAATCAATTTATATAAAAGTTAAACTTACAACAGTATAAGAAATTCTGTATTTGCTAACAATACTTTTGCAGCTAATTTTTTTTTGCTGCTAAAAGACATTTTGCAGCAATAATTTTAAAAAATTGCTGCCATTAGTTAAGTTATAGCAGCATTTTACAGTAAATTTTACTATTAATTACTTAAGACAAAATTTTATTAGCATCAACATGCCAGAATTTTTTTTTATATATAAGTTTATACTAACAACTTTAGCACTATTAGCAGCAAAAATATTTGCTGATAATTCTATTATTTTTATAGTGCAAAGGGAGGTTCAAATAATAAATATCATTTTCTTTAATAAAAACAATTATTCAATATTTGATTACAGTTAAAATCTAAAAAATATAAATTCTTTTATAGGTAAAAATATTTTTTAACAATATGAAACAAATTTTAAACGAAAAATATGAAATATTTTGAGATTTATATTGGTGTATAAGTCATAAGTCAAGGGTGGGCATACATGTTGACTTACATACTAGCTGCCATTTAGATTTTAAACTGTGTGGCGGCAGACGTGGCTCATGTTCTTCTCTTGCCAGTGGGGCATTACTCTAGAAGAATGACTTGACTTGTAGTTGATGCCAAAATCTGACTGCCTTTACTTCTTTTCCTCTAATTAACATTCTAATTTATCATCAACATACTTGACCGGAGTAGATAATTACAAAATCCAATATCATGTGGACAAAGACTAATCTAAATTATTAATATTAAAAAAAAACTATAAGATATAAGGACTAACTATATTTTAATTCATTACATGAAATATATGATTATAAAAGCATAAGTTTTGCTTTGTAAGTTAAAATACATATTTAACATAAGGATTTAATAGGAGAACAAGTTTGAAAGATAAACTTTAAAATCATCTAGGTATAGTAATTTAAAAAGGTTAATCGTTTCTAGATAGACAATTAAAACAATAGAATAATTAACCTTTTTAATTAGCTCAACTTTCATTTATAAATTCAAATTATTTGTGTGAAAGTTGGATTTCCCATGTTAATATATTTATATATTTTCACCGTACTATTTTAAAATTCTCATTGCATTATAAATAAAAAATTGAAAAAATATTTATTATTATATGTTTTGTATATTTTATCTTTATCAAGGATAGTACTCTAATTTTTGATAGGAATTTTTTAAGGTGACTAGAAGAATAAAAAACTAATATAAATTACTCTAGAAATAAAAATAAAATTTTAAAATAAAACATCTCAAAATGAGAAGCGAGATTTCTAAACTAGGACCGGAAATGTATTAATAATATGACAAATTTATATACATGTGTCATATCATTTATTATGTCACTAAAACAATTTCAATTGATTATCGTGGAATATGATGTGAAATCTGATCTAAACTCAATATACGAGCAAATTATTCTCTGGTCTTTTATATATGTAAGAATTTACATTTTCGTCTTTCTTATTTGAAAATCAAACGATATAATCTATTAATTATTATTTCGATAACATTTTAGTTCTTTCATTCAGTTCTGGTGTTAGTCAATTAAGTCAAAAGATTTAATTAAGAAAAATTAAGTTCAATAAAAAATTTCAACATATATTTTTAATATGTATAAATGAAAAGTAAATTCTATGAAATTTAATAACTATGACTTCAATTTAATTTTTTAATATTTATTAAAGTTTTAAATTTTTGAAAAAAATAATCAATTTAATTATTATTTGATTTTAGAAAGTCAATGAAGTAAGAAAATTAAAAATTTAATAAAAAAAACAAATTCAATTGAATTTATTTAATCATTAAATCTCAAAAATATAATTTTATTTATATTTATATTAAAACTAAGTTTAAGGATTAAATTGAAATATATTTTTTATTTAAGTTTTTTGACTTAGTTGACTAACACAAAATATAAACGAGATAACTAAAATGTTAACGAAAATAAAAATGGAAGATCATATTATTTGATTCTCAAACAAAGAGAATAAAATGTGAATTATGACACATAGAGAACCGAAAAATAATTCACTCTAAGTATAATAAAAAAATTAGGTTATTTAAACTATATAAATTAAGATTGAGATATAGAATTGGATACAACGTGTAAACTTGCGGTACTAGGCAGGAAGAATCTATTTATGTAAGCTCTAACCTCTCGTTGTCAACCAAGTTTGAAAAATATAAACAATTTGATGCATATTTGAATCTTCAAAGTTAGTACATAGCACCGTCACATGCGTTGAAAAATCAGTAAACTCCTTCAATAATTCATTCTTAAGCAAGAATGTCATGGTCAGGATTACATTCTTATGGACGGCTTGGATTAGATGACATTACATGTGGAGCGGTGCTTACTTAATCCTACCAAATTCAATAAAAGAAAACAGTTGAAAGAGAGAAGAAAAAATGTTATGCAAGCTTATAATTCTGCTCTCTCTGCTACTAAACTTAGCAGAATCCCAAGATCTTAACTTCACCTTCAATGGCTTCCGTTCAACTAATTTGAGCCTTGATGGTCTAGCTGAGATCACCTCTAAAGGCCTTTTAAGACTCACCAACGACACCAAACAACAAAAAGGCCACGCATTCTTTCCAAATCCCGTAGCCTTCAAAAGCTCATCAAACGCCTCTGCTTTCAGTTTCTCAACCACTTTCGTCTTCGCTATTTTATCAGAAAATCCCGATCTTAGCGGCCACGGGATTGCTTTTGTGATTGCACCAACGAGAGGACTACCGGACTCTCTTCCAAGTCAGTTTCTTGGTCTTTTTAATGATAAAAATAACGGTAATGAGACTAACCATGTTGTTGCAGTAGAGCTTGACACCATTCTTAGCAGCGAATTTGGCGACATCAACGATAACCATGTCGGGATTGATATTAATGGGCTACGGTCCCTTCAGTCTTCGGCAGCCGGATACTATGCCGACAGTCGTAGCAACAGGATGACAAATTTGAGCCTTTATAGCGGCCTACCGATGCAGCTTTGGGTGGATTATGATGGTTTAAAGAAGCAACTTAATGTCACTCTAGCTCCATTCAAGTTCGTTAAACCAAGTGTTCCACTCTTGTCTCTAACTCGTGATTTGTCGCCAGTTTTGCAAGAAACTATGTACGTTGGCTTCTCATCGTCTACTGGTTCTGTTCTAACATCTCATTATGTATTGGGTTGGAGCTTTATGATGAATGGTCAAGCTCAGCCTCTTGTTCTTTCTAATCTTCCTAAGCTTCCACGGATTGGACCCAAAAAGAAATCCAAGTTTTTAACAATTGGGGTGCCTGTTATTTCTATAAGTGTTGTTTTGTTAGCTATTTCAGGTTTGGTTTATTTCATAAGAAGGAGAAGGAAATATGCAGAAGTGCTTGAAGATTGGGAGCTTGATTACTGGCCTCATAGATTCAAATTCAAGGATTTGTACATAGGGACCAAAGGTTTCAAGGAGAAAGAATTACTGGGGAGCGGCGGATTTGGCCGGGTTTATAAATGTGTTTTACCAACTACAAAAATGGAGGTTGCTGTCAAAAAGGTGTCACATGAAACTAGACAGGGAATGAAGGTTTTCGTAGCGGAAATTGTTAGTATCGGGCGGCTTCGTCACCGGAATTTAGTCACTCTTTTAGGGTATTGCAGGCGTAAAGGAGAATTACTGCTTGTTTATGATTACATGCCGAATGGAAGTTTAGACAAGTATTTGTTTGATCAACCTAAGGTTACTCTAAATTGGAGCCAAAGATTTAAGGTGATCAAAGGTGTCGCTTCAGGGCTGCATTATCTTCACGAAGAATGGGAGCAAATTGTGATCCATAGAGACGTAAAGGCGAGCAATGTGTTGGTTGATGGCGAAATGAACGGAAGATTAGGCGATTTTGGTCTGGCAAGATTATATGACCATGGATCAGATCCTCAGACAACTCACATTGTCGGCACTTTAGGCTATCTTGCGCCTGAGCACACCCGAACAGGGAAGGCCACGACGAAGACTGATGTGTTCAGTTTTGGTGCATTTTTACTTGAGGTTGCTACTGGTAGAAGGCCAATAATGGAGGACTTAATATTGGTTGATTGGGTGTTTTCTTTTTGGACTAAAGGTGAAATTCTTCAGGCGAAGGATCCGAATATGGGTACAGATTATATAGTTGAAGAAGTTGAGTTGGTGTTGAAACTTGGCTTGTTATGTTCTCATTCAGAACCTGAAGGTAGGCCAAGCATGCGACAAGTCGTTCAGTTCTTAAATCGAGAGATGGAATTACCGGAGTTATCATCAATCGGGCTTTCTGCAAGTGGATTAACGTTTGCATATCGTGAAGGTTTCGATGATTTTGTCATGTCTTGTCCCTCTTCTATGGATAAGGCTTTCTCTCATGGTTCTTCTATAGCAGACTCTCTTCTTTCAGGAGGTCGCTGATTTTGTTTTTTCGCAGAAATACTTCTGAAACTCTCTATCCAATAACATATTCTTGTAAAACGGATAGTTTCAATCGTTTCCTGTTTCAGTATTTTCCATTTGAACGTTTTCATTTCCATGCAACATAGAACATACCTCATGGCACATCGTACAATTACTTTGCGATGATAAACTTGTACAATTACTACTTGGAAATAAAACTGTTCATATGATCAGCTTGTAAAAAAATTATTTTAACATATTTTATGATTATAATTTCATTTAAATTAGCTTGCAAGTACAGGGAGTGGTACTAGCTATATTCATCGACCAACAGATCTGAGAGATTCAGTGACTGTAAATGAAGCTATACTGTAATCCAAAATGGCAGGATTATAAGACTGTCCTTTCTGATCCGGTCCCGGAATTTGAAAATCAAAATTTTCAGGGATAGAAGCAATACCCTTAAGATACAATAGAACTTGTGATATTCTTGGCCTAACTTCTGCAACAGGGTGCGAGCAGAGTAGTCCAAGCTTCAAAACAAGTTCAACCTCTTCGACTTCGAAATCCATCTGCAATTTAGAATCCGCTGTACTTAAAATCTTTCCTTCCTTCCAACGCCTGTATACCCAATCCACCAAATTCGCCTCTTCCGGAGATGCTCGAGATTCAACAGGCCTTCTACCGCAAGCAACCTCCAGGCAAAAGACCCCGTATGCATAAATATCTGTGCTTGGGGTTGCTTTGCCATTTTTCGCCAGCTCTGGTGCAATGTATCCTAATGTTCCAGCTAGGTGAGTAGTTTCAGGATCCTGCGCACGTTTACAGCTTCTTGCAAGCCCGAAATCACCAAGTTTTCCATTAAATTCGCCATCTAATAGCACATTGCTCGGTTTGATATCTCTGTGAACAATAGTTTCTACCCATTCTTCATGAAGATAAGCTAATCCAGAAGCAACATCTTTAATAATTTTAAATCTTTGATTCCAACTCAGAGTTACCTCTGTCTTATATATGAACTTATCAAGACTGGCATTAGGCATATAGTCATAGACCAAAATGAGCTCGCCTTTACCGCGACAATAGCCAAGAAGTCGAACCAAGTTCGGGTGTCGGAGGCGCCCAATTGTAGCGATCTCAGCTACAAATTCTTTCATTCCTTGCTTCGAATTATGAGAAACTTTCTTCACCGCAACTTGGATTTTCGAAACGGGAAGAACACCTCGATAAACCTCGCCGAAACCCCCTTTTCCAAGCAACTCCTTCTCAGTAAAACCTTTGGTGGCCGCAAACAGATCTTTGTATGCGAATCTATGAGGTCCGTATTGAACCTCCCAATCTTCTAAAACCTCGTCGAATTTATCTTTTTCTTTCTTTTTCTTGAAAACAAGAATCAAAGAGACTATAATTACCGCTAATAATACAACTCCACTGACAGATAATCCGATTGCCAAATCCCTGTTCTTATTACTTTTGGACTGTTCTTCTTCACTAGAAAGCGATGGAAGTTTGGAAAGATCAAGCTGAGCTTTTCCGGCTACCTGAAAGCTCCAACCGAGAACATAATGAGACTGTACTAGCCGGCCGGTGGAAGAAGAAAATCCAACATACATCTGGTCTAAGATTATGGGAGAAATATCAATATCCAAAGATAAAAGTGGCAGATTAGGCTTGCTAACAAAAATCGGAGATAAACTAACATTAAGTTGGTTTCTTGCAGCATCATAATCTACCCAAACCTGTATTCTTTCGCCACTAGCAAGACTGATATTCTTGAACTCGCCCGTTTCATCTACGAAATAGCCTGCAGGTTCAGCTTTCACTGATCTTAAGCTATTTACGTCGATGCCGACATGGTTACCATTAATATCATGGAACTCTTGGTTTCGGAAATTGTCAAACTCTACGGCGATTATATGATTGTTTGGATCTCCATCATTTGTACTGTTGAACAAGCCCAGATGTTGAGCTGACGCTCCAGATATATTCTTCGACGGAGCTATCACAAACGCCATTCCATGGCCGTTAAAGCTTGACTTATCCACAACTATGGCTATTACAAAAGTTGTGGAGAAGGATAAAGCTTTACCGGTTGACGAATTCTTGAAGATGAGTGGCTGAGCATAAAACACGTGGCCGACTGCATAAGCTGTGGTGTTTGTTAGCCTGAAAAGACCATTGGTGGAGACCTCTGCCACTCCTTGCAGTTCTATATTGCCATTGAAGGTAAAACCGCCGGTAGTGGCTCCGGAGGCAACTCTGATCAGAAAAATAAGAGCTACGTACAAATTTAACATCATTTTCTTGTAATGGGAGATTGCATATCAGAAAAATGTTATCATTTCTATAAAATTGTTTAAGAATCAATCGTTGGACTAACTTCATTGGCAACTTGAATTTTCCAAGTTGAGTGTTTTGACCAACTTCATTGGCAAATTGGTTTGACAAGTGATAGCTGTTCTTTTCAATAATGCACTTTTGGTAAAAAGAAAACAACAGGGACCAAAATGCATATTAGAGTACGCTTCAGCACCTTTTAGTAATTTAATGTTAATCATCACCAAACGCAGCGTTTCAATTAGGAAAATACATATATAAATTAGAAATTCTTCAAGTGGGGAAATGGAAGTAAAAAAAAAATCAATTCATCAAGAAAGAAAAAATGCCAGTGAGAGTTGCAGAGACTTCTGCACCTTCTCAACATCCAGGTATTATTCTCTACTTTTTACCATTTCCAATTAGGGTTTTTGATTCTGTCAATTAATTTATTTTTATTTTGATGTGAACATATTTGAATAAATCCAATTTAATTTCATTTGATTTGATTCTGAAATAAAATACTTTTAAAATTTGGTAAAGGTGGTGCAAATTCTGGGCAGACTCCACAGCAATTTTGTTCTCTGTTGAGTGTTGGACAGGTTCCATATTAATAGTAGTAATTAATTAAAATCTTCTATTTTGCTTGTGAAATGTTGTTTTTTGTTGTGTTTTAATTGGAACTGTGAATCTGTAATTTTATCAGGGCTTTTCTGGTACCCAGAATGTGTCTAATATGCAGAAGGAGGAAGCTTGGAGAGTTAATGTTCGTATTCAAGGATGTGATCGCGATCATGGTTACTTATGTGGCACTATGGAAGCTCTCAATGTTCCTATGGCTGATACACCAGTAAGCTTTCTTCTTTCTCTCGAATTTAATTTTTGCTCGGAAATGGGGTGATGTTATTATTAGAAATGTGTTTTTGCTTTTTGTTATGTTCTTTCATCAGAGTCCATTTTGGTTGTCTAATAGGTATGTGGTTTTTTTATGTTTTTTCCCATTGAACTTGCTAGCATGGTAAAGGTGGGATCATAATTTCCATAGAATTTTTCAAAGGGATATAGGGCTTTTTAAAAGTTCAATTAAATATTTTCTCAGTAGATATGATTTTGTTTTCCGATTGAAATTTACTTCGGTTACATGTATGCACGCCAGGTAGTAACCTTCTGGGAAGGGGAGATTGTCGATGGCAAGAATTATACGTTTTTCACCGGAAAATGGGAAGCATCGTATGTGTCTTCTTTTGTTTCTGAGTTTAGATCATATTTCTATTTTATTGATGGTTAATGCTGATAGTGATGATTACTATATTATATGGATTTGAAATGGCATTTTTCCTTCTAAAAAATTTACAATATGCTCAACACAGACCGGAAGATGATATAAGGCATTGGACAAAGTTTTCATCTTTTTCCCCATTTTCGGTAAGTCGTGACCTATATCCATATGCATATGCAAAAGTATCTGCTCAATAGATTGACCTTGTCCCACCCTGTGTGATTTTAGGGCCAAGTGGAGGCTGATGGTGGCAAATCTTTGGAGTTGAGTAATTATCCTTACACATTTATGGTAATCACTCTCCATTCTTTGATCACTTGATGGGAATGAGAAAATCTTAATGTTTGGTATGCTAATGACATTACAATTTTTTATGTGATTCTCTTATAGAGATGGAAAGAGCAATATTTTGTGAATGTTGGAACAGACTGTGGCTTAACCATAGCTGGATTTTATTATGTTTGCTTCTCTTCCTCTGATGGCTCCATCAATGGCTTCTATTATGATCCGAATAGCAGGTAATTCAGGCCTTTTTTCCCTTGCTTCTGTAGCATTTTACATAGTATACTTCTCAGCCATCAGAAAGTAAAATGTCAATGTTTGTGATCATAAGCTCTTTGAAAAGTTTGGATATGTTTCCAGTCAGTAAATTGGTCTTGATACTAGGCTGCCATTTTCTATTTGTGTGGCCTTTGAAAGAAACTAATGAAATGCACGTAAATTAACCTGCAGCCCGTATCAGAAGCTTGAACTGAAATCCACCAATGAGGGTCGATCAGGATTTAGTTTTTCGACATATGAGTTACAGTAAATGAAAGACCGTTACCTGATTTCAGGATTTGCTCCCATCTTTAGCGAATAGGTTTGCTGGAGACTCGTGTACAGAACTACGTCTCTGAAAACCTGAAGAATTTGCTGGCAGAGACGGGTTCTATTTGAAAGATTGGAGAAGATATTCAGATAACATGGAACTGCTTCTTATCCTGTCAAGATTATACTGGTCTTAGTGAAAAAATGTGAACTGGTTACAAATATTTATTTCTGAAGAACATGTACTATTTGTACTATGTTGCTAATCTTAGATATCTGTTGGGGTTCTTGCTCAAGATCTTGTATTATCTAGATTTTGTTTGTTTTTGTCTGTTTTGTTCTTTAATGGTTTCTTATTTTGATCTTTATTCTATCGTTTGGAAAACAACATCATTTTCTGCTAAGTATCTGTAAGCCTGGAATGGCTAATAATCACTAATAACCCCTGATTTTAGGGCCATTTTATAAGAAGCCCCCTAAAATTTAAAAACGGTCACAAAACCCCTCAAATTGTGCATCACCGCTTACAAAATCTCTTCCGTCCAAAAACTGACCAAGCATTGTTAACTTTACTAAGCTTCCACTTTAAAAAAAAAAACACATACACAACTCCACATCAGGTTACATCTCACCAAAATATTCTAAAAACCCAAAATACCTCTAAAATTCTTAAAATTTTAGATTATTGTTATATTAGAACAATTATGTAATTTAAATTTTACTATTATAACACGCTCTGCATATAATGCTCTAAATATAATTATTTAAGCATTTTTTTCTAAATTATTAACTAAAAATAATTTTTAACTTTTTATGCTTACAATTGCTTCAAATTTATAAAAAATAAATATATCGTCAAATTGTTTTTTAACAAAATTGGAGAAATCAGTTAGACTCAGTTCATCACGTTATCCGTGTACTAAGCCTATCACATTATGACACCTCATTAAAATAGTGACACTATCGTAATATTACTATTCAAATGTGTAAAAAAAAAGAACAAATAAAATTACGGTAATACCACTATTTTAATGGTATATCATTAGGCGATATGCTTAGTCCACACATAACGTGATATATTGAGTCTACCTAAAAATATCACAAAATTATCATCATGAGCAAATATTGCCATTTAAATAATTTAACTCTAATTAGACCCTAATTTGACTCTATGTGAAATGAAAAAGGATTATTATTGGCAATGAGCAGTAAAAGCAGTTTGCTGAGGTGTCAACGTGGGTCCATGACCAGCTAAGAAAATGGGCAACAAATTACGTGAAATAAAGGGGTCCACAAATAACTTGGCTGTACTGTGTTGGCCAACTCAACTGCTTCTCCTACAATTACAACTACAATAAAACAGTGGTCATTCCCGACACTGAAAACTACCTATTTACTCCCCCATCATCCTCGTGCATTCACGCAATTGGTTACTGCTGCAGTCAAATTAGCATTTACCCCTTTTCATGAGCCTGCTCTCTTCTTTTTTAATTCTCTTTTATTCTCCATTTTCATGTCTCTTGGTTTATATATAGTTGTACAGCTTTGTAACTGTTAAGTTTCTTTTTTTATGGATAGTTTGCTTTGTGATGAGGTTTTGCTGTCCACTGATTGCTGCTGTAATAATAATCATGATAATGATAATGGCGATGGTTTTTCTTATACTGCCAAAGAAGATTGTGAGGAAGCTTTTTGTTTATGCTTGAAAAAGGAGTTCACTTACATGCCTTCACAAGGGTACTTTGTTCATCTTGATCAGTCTCAGGATTTGTTGTTTGCTAGAATCGAAGCGATTCGATGGCTTATTAAGGTTGGTGTTCTTGAGTATTGTTCATGTGATTTTATGTATCCCCTCTTCTATTAGCACGAACACTTCATTCAATCAAACGTATTCCGTTTTGAATATATTTCGGACACTTGACATTTCGGACTAGAAACTTCATCTTTTACATAAGAAACCTTAAAATCACAGTGTTTCGCCGTGTCTGTGTCTAAGTGTCCTATTTTTACATAATTATTTGATGATTCTGTTTCTGAAGATTCATTTTTTGCCAGTCTCGGAGTCGGTTGAATCTCTCATTTGAGACGATTTTCAATGCAGCTAACTATCTTGATCGGTTTCTATCGCGGAATCACTCACTTGTAAGGAATATATACCATCACTGGATTAGAATTCGTTTTCTGCTTATTTTTATCAGATTTTGATCAAAATTTGCATATATATATAGGGTTGGAAGAAGTGGATGGTTGAATTGTTGTCTGTGGCGTGTTTATCTGTTGCCTCAAAGTTTAATGAGACATCTGCTCCTTCCTTGCACGAAATCCAGGTGACAAATATATGACTAGTAATTATTTTACACCATGTTGTACTGAAACTTCTCGAGTCTTATATTTTTACATTTCCTTTCCATTTATAAAAATACTTTTAAAACACCAAAGTTGATTTATTTTTGTAAAAGATATCTTTTTATACTTTTTATCTCTATACATTTTCATTTCTACGTTTCCGTTTCCGTTTCCGTGTATCATTAAATGAGTTACTTACATGTGTGCATATGTTGTGGTGGATAAATGAAGATGGAGGAGATGGATCATATATTTCAGTCGATTACAGTTCAGCGGATGGAATTGACGGTGTTACAGGAACTAGACTGGCGCCTTGCTTCTACTACTGCTTATTCCTATTTAGAGATGACGGCGGTGATAATGAGCAATGACTTGCTGAAATCTCACTTGCAAAAGGATTCATTAGTTGCCCGAGTCACTGAGCTGCTTCTTGGAACTATGCTAGGTATGTGAAATGATATTAATAAATAAAAGTATAGTTTGAAAAATAAAAATTGTGTTGTATTATTTAATGCTATAATTAACTAAATACTATATTTTATAGTCTCTAAACAGTAAGTAATGACAATAGAAAAAATAAAAAAAATGTATCCAAAATATCTTAAATTAATGAAATAAATCTTTAATGATCCAAAAAGCCGAGAAATTCTTGTGTGAACCAAGTTCGCCAAGTAGGATTATGAACCGTCGACTCATCGTGTAACACGTGACAATAATAAATGTGATAAACAATGATTAAATATCACATTACTTATAGTTAAAATATGATTAATTAATATAGTATTTGATGATTGGTTATCATATATTATTATCACGTCTTACACAATGAATGGATAGTTCATAATCCTACATGCCGAACTTGGTTTACACAAGTATTTCAAGTGCCATAACGATGAAATATGAAAGAAATAAACCTAATAATTCATGTAACTCGCTTGATCAGGTTCTATTTGATATTTTATGATGCCCCCTTAATTTTAATTCAATTAAAAGTTATCGCCTATTTAAAATTATTGCTCGGTATCATATCAATTCCCTGTAAATAAATTGGAATATTGTGAAGGTTAAAAGATGATGAAATTACATGTAGATTGCAGTTTTGTGGAATATCGACCAAGTATAGTTGCTGTTTCTGCTATCTGGTGTGCACTTGAAGAGTTAGTTCCATCAAACATGTTGAGCACCAACCTCTCCTATATTACAGGATTTTTCAATCAACATCACAAGGTAATTATAAAACATACTAAAATATTAATTAGATGAGTATTATATTATAGGTCAAAGTACTGATATTTTTTGAATATATTATAGGATGATATTATGAAATGCCATACCATTATGAAAGAGAAGCTAGTTCCCAACTTGGGAAAATCTAATGGCTGCAGTCCTTCAAGTCCAGTGACGGTATTGTTGACGGAACGGGTTGATGTTTACGATTGCCATGTCGATCTGTCTCTCTTTAAGGTAGTCGAATCAACGGAGAAAAGAAGAAAGTTTGATTGAAAGAATTACCGAGATGATGATCTAACAATTTATTTGTACTTGTTAATTTTATAAGGGTGATTCATCAAAAAACAAAATTCTATAAGGGTGATAATGTATGACCCATGTAAACTGCAGCAGAATATTAATTTGCAGCCACAAAGTGGCAGTTTCTGTTGCAGCAGATTAACTTGTTATGCAATTTGCATTCATGTTTCGATACATTTACGCAAGATTGTTCAATTGCAACGAAAAGCAGCTAAATTTTTACCTGCCATATTTATTTTTGAATACAGTATTTTTACTTTTAGAATATATGAACATACTATTCTATTATTTCTTTGAATATATCATAATGTAAACTAAATTTACCATATCTTTTAAATAATCATTAGTTGAAATGTTCCCTTTTCAAAGAATATACATTTTTTAACAATACAAATTGAGCTATTTTTGGTTTAGTGTCTTAAGTTTTGGCTTAATCTCCATGATATGCCGGTTATTGGGTAGGTAAAAGACCTGACGGCTCGATAAAAGCTCGTCTCGATCCTCTTTGTTAGTCTAAAGAAACGAGTTCGAAATCTAGTTTGTATATGTTCATTTATTAAAGCAAATTAATTTTGACTTTACATTAATGAACATTCCAAACATGAACTTGCAAGAAGACTCGATTATAACTTCACAAACTAATTCATATATGAGCTCGCAAACAAACACGTACATGAGCTCAATTATAAATTTGTGAATTGTCTCATATATGAACTCGATTAAAAGCTCTTAAACTCGCTCGTATATAATTAAGTAAAACTATGTAATTTTAATAAAAAAAGACTATAAATTTTTAGTTAATTGGAAGCTCGAACTTGTTTAGATGCTAAACCAGATGAAATGGGTAAGTTTAGCACCTTAATAAACGAGCCACTACTAAAAAACAGCCATTTAGCGACGGATTTTTCCGTCGCTAAATGGCTAAATTACGTCGCTAAACGAGTTTAGCGACGGATTAGCGACGGACAACGTCCGTCGCTAAATATCCGGTCGCCAATTTTGCAGCAACCGAATAAATTTTTTTGCGACGGATTTTAAAAAATTTATAAAAAAAAATTATTTTTTAATTAAAATCGTAAAATGAAATATTATTTAAACGGTCAACCACCGTCACACACCCACCGGCTATACAACACACACCCGCACTGACCCGCAAATATTGCAAATTTTTCAACTTCCTAGTAGGTCACCCATCCTTCACATTACTCCCATCCACTCCTCTTTAACTTTGTAGTTCCACCGCGCGTGACTCCAGCTTATCCAGCTCAGATTCTTGTTTTATATCTATGTATATTATATTTAAATATAACAAAAAGGTACTCCCGCAATTTACTCCTGTATTATATAAAATAATTATTATTTCATACTAATTATTTTTAAATAAAATAAATTATTTTTTAATAATTATTTTAAATAAAAACAACAATTTATTACTATTACACTTTACTCCCACATTCTAATATAATAATTTTGTTACAAATAATTATTTTTAAATAAATAATTATTATTAATAAATAATTAAAATAAATAATTAAAATAAATAATTAATTATTTTTAAATAAATAATTATAATAAATAAATAATTATAATAAATAAATAATTATTTTATTAATAAATAATTATAATAAATAATTTTTTAATAAATTGTTTTATAATTAATATTGTTTTTATTAATAAATATTTTTTTTAATAAATATATTTTTTAATTATAATTTTTTTAATAAAAATAATACTTTTAGCGACGGATTTAGTAATCTGTCGCTAAAAGTAAGCATTTAGCGAAGGATGTGGTATTTTGTCGCTAAATGTATTACGTTTAGCGACGGATTACAAAATCTGTCGCTAAAAGTGAAAAACAAATTGTCGGGATTCATCCCGCCAATTTTCTTTAGGATTTAGCGACGGATTCAAAATCCGTCGCTAAATCCGTCGCAAAAATTGATTTTAGCGACTCGCTAAAATCTGTCGCAAATCGACTGTTTTCTAGTAGTGGAGGCCAAACTCGGCTCATTAAGCTTCTAGAGAATATCAACTAACCCGAGCCAAAACGTAAATACTATATAAAAATTAAATAAATTGAATATGAGCTCAGTATTCGAAGCTCGAATCGAGTTCGAGAAGTATATTATTAACCACTTTAGTCCTATATAACAAGTTAAATTTGAACTTAAATTTTGATTGGGTTTATTTACAGTTATATCAGTCACATATAAAACTAATAATAGTTATAGAATTTTTAATTATTTTCTCTTAGATATATATTATGTCTTATGGTTTCAACCAATTATAAGTCATAGTTGTCAAAAGATTGCTAAGTGTCACTTAACCCAAAAAATTAAGGGATTATGATAAAAATATCTAAAATTTTAAAAATATTTACAAAAGTATCTGTAAACTTTGTTTATTTACAAAAATATCGACTGATTTAAAATTATTTATAAAACTACCAAAAGATGAAAATTATATACAAAAATATGATGTGTATAATGTCGATATAATTATGATATAATTTTGGTATATTAAAACTATAAACCATAGAATTTAAAAATAGTATTCGGTTTATTATTGGTATAATTTCAGTATACTTTCGGTATATCGATAATAATTTTTTAATATATTTTATAATTGATAACATGTACATTTTTTTTTATATGTATTTACTATAGTTGGTAATGAACTAGATAATTTATATATTGTTAGTATAATTTTAGTATATTGTTAGTCTAATTTTTAGTATGCGATGTGGTATAATGTTGGTATAATTTTTATCTAACATTAATAAAATTTCAGTATATTTTGATGTGTATACTCTTAGTATACTATTAGTATAATTTTGGTATATTATTAGTCTACTTTTTAGTATACGATTTGATGTAATTTTAGTAATTTTTTTATTTAATATTAATAAATTTAAGTATGTTCTGATGTGTATAATGTTGGTATAATGTTAGTTTACTTTTAGTTTATTAGTATACTGACATTATATCAACAGTATACATCGTATGTTTGTGATTATTTTTTATTTTTTGGTATTTTTATAAATATTATTAAATCAACTAGGATTTTTGTAAATGAAAAAAATCAACATATATTTTTGTAATTATTTTCATTTAGTTGGTTAAATGGTTTAATTTCCTCAGAAAATAACTTTTGAAGCGTTTTCTTTTTTTGGCCCACATGTATGCAAAGTTTTTAAGATTTAGAAAAAAAAAAACACAAGTTTTTAATTTATTTCTTTCTCATGTAGCCCCTTAAAGTTTTTAGTTATTTATACAATTTTTGTTAAACATGGAAATTTATTTGCACTATTTAAAAATATTAAGACCCTAAAGGACAAAAAAAATTAAAAGAATTTATGTGTTTTTATAAACTTGGAGAATTTTTTTATACCTTTTACCTTTTTTATTTGGCTATTAATTTAGAGGTATTTCCGTTTGAAATGCCCGCATTTTATAATAAAAATATTAATAAACGATAAAAATGAAAAGTGAAAAGAAAAGAGGAGCAAGGAGCACCAAAACTTACAAGTTGGAGAAAATGACAATAATGATGAAGTTACTCTATTAACCGGTAATTGTATGGAAAGGTAAGCACCAAAGTGTATATAATAGAGTCATATTCATATCCTCCACAAAACTATTGTGGACCAACAGCAGGATGCGTAGGATAATCTAAACAAAGAAATAGAAGCAAGTGTGAGGTAGAAGAGAATTGTGAGAGCTCAAGTTACTCTAAAAATGGCGACTATGCCTTCCATTTCTTCATCTTTACTTCCTACCAAACCTCTAACATTTAACCCTCAAAACCGCCAAGTTTCGCTCTACAAGAATTCTGCTCAACGTACCAGAATAATCCCCACCAAGCCATTTGTTCGAGCTGCCAAGCTTCCTCCTGGGGTTCGTTCTTTAAATTTTTCTTGATTAAGAATCAGAAAATTATGGATTTTCTTGATTTGATGTGTTTGTTTGGTTTTTGCAGGTGGAACTGCCAAAAGTGCAGCCCAAATTTGAAGCACCATTTCTTGGATTTACAAAGACTGCTGAAGTATGGAATTCCAGGGCTTGTATGATTGGCCTCATCGGGACTTTCATTGTAGAGCTGGTCAGTTCTTTCTTTCTTTCCGTTTCAACTAAAAAACGAATTAGGATCATGTTCAATCAATTAATCTACACCAATCGTTATAAAATAAATAATAAAAAATCACATATTTTTTACAAAATGCATAGGTGTAGATTGATTAAACATGTCGTATCACGTTCGATCAAATTTGAGAGCATTCTAGACTTAAAACTAGTAAGGGTCATTGATATCATTAATGTAAAACTTACTATTTTTTCCTCTATATTTCTATAATAATTGTTTTTTTTCCTTATATTTTAATTTTGTTTAATTGATACCCTTGGGAATTTTAGTTATGTAAGATAATAATTTTGATTCAATATGAGGGAACAATAGTGATTATTTCAAATAATAAAGGGGTTAAGTTGGGTTAGAAATGTTTTCTCAGTAAAATTTAACTGTGATTTTGCAGATATTGAACAAAGGGATACTGCAATTGATTGGAGTGGAAATAGGGAAAGGCCTTGATCTTCCTCTCTGAAACATTAACCCTGCTTATGTATATCTCTTTGTTTATTTGTGACAGCAACACTTTTACTTCATTCAAATTCAAATATTTCTGAAATTTTTGTTTAAAACTCCGACTCTCTTGGTGCCGAAAAACATACTAGAAACATTTTCAGGATGCAAGAAAACATTTTTATTGCAAAATCTACAATCTTGCAGCCAATGTAAGTTATTTGTGAGTGTAAGAGATTCTGCAACAACCGGGTGTATATATTACAAAACTCTGGAGTTTGCACTTAACTTACAGAAGGTAAAACAGACCATATCAAGCATTAAATACCATGGCTGTATGCTTTTAGGCCTCTGGTGCAACCTCTCGCATAAACTTGTTCCGTACGTCAAATCCACAACTGATCGTCTTTGCCACCTTCAAAAAGGAATCGCGTTCAGCATATTCCATCACATCCTCTCAAGGTATTGTATATCGATGCTGTAACTGCTGTCGCCCCTTAGACAGAGAAACTACATGGCTCTACCAATTCGAGCATCTATAACTGGCAACTTGTTGGAGGATTCTGATAGTTTCAGCGCATCGGCCAATGAATAGTGGCTGTTCCTCCATGCCACGTCTGCCCACCTTTTCATCTTTTCTCCTTCGCTCTTCCTGCTCTGTTGAACACAAAGTGCTTCAGCATACCCACCTGTATGGTATCAGCATAAACCTCAAAGATTAGCACAAACCGCACATTTTGTAACACTTGAAAGTACGTACACTCGAGTAAATTCAAGTCAGTCTTGCTTGCAAGTTGCAACCACCTAGGCAAAGGGTAAAAATAATGGCAGATAAACTAACGCAAGTTCATGGGCTACCCCGCATCAAGGGAATACATAAAGGAGTAATAAGATTTGATAAATTGGCTAAGTAGGAGTAATTGGTTCAACTTTCAGATGTTTAAACAAATCTAATTTCAAAAGGCAATAGAACAGGCTGTGAATGCTTAATCATACCTCTTTTCAGGGGTAAATGATGCAAATCCATTAATGTAAAAAGTTTTTATCTAGGACTAAGTGATCCAAATATTCAATGTCAATACAAGACTATTCACAAAAAGAATTAGAAAACCCGGGAATACTAAACCATACCTCTTGCAAGGGCAATAACATCTCTCCATGGACTTCCCATCATTACATTGACTAGAAATCAGAAAAGAGAAAAACAGAAGCAGTAAATTATAACAATACTAGTTGAACAGGAGATCTACGACATTCAAAAATTTCTAGTACCTTCAGAGTCCAGTGGTGGAGCTTTCAACAAATCTATTGCTCTCCGATAAAGTCCCTGCAACAATACAAAGTTATAGCCATTTTAAAGCAGAGAAAGCATTACGTGACATGTAATACACCATAAACACAACTCATTGATAGTTATGAAACACCACACTTAATTGATAGTTTGTGTCAATAAATTGGCATTCTAGTATAACCCATAAAAAAACAGGAGACAGAAAGACAGAAGCATGTTTCACAGACCCAGGGTGTAACGTTCGACATTCTTCTGTAATTGGGTGAGGGCCTATAAGCTTATTCAAACATACTAGCATCATCAGAAGATAACATTCTGCAGCACTAGTTCCTTTAAACAAGATATGCAGGCTTAGTCATAAGACTCGATTAATAAACCTAAAACATGCATCCTTAATCTAAAGACACATTTCATAAACCCAATGAACAAAATCTAATATAGCAACAAAAGAAGATGGTAATGCAGTAAAGAATAGTAACACAAATCAGGATTTCCAAATTCTTACCAAGGGACAATTTTTGAAGTACTAACCTCTTGTATTAACAGAGAGCTTGAATGCTCTTGTACAGCTTTATGTCGAAACATGAGAGCCAGACAGGTCAAAACTATACCAACTTTTGGATGCCGAGAACCTACATGATATGAATAAAACCAGACACTTATTGACATACCATCCATAAATTGACTTCAATATTTCCAGGTTAATTAAAATAAATAAGAAATTACAAAGGAACCCACCGAAAAGCTGCTCTGCTATATTAAGTGCCTTTGTCAATGTTTCCTCGGCATTACTAAATTTCCTGAAACAGAAGTTGGGCAAATAGTAGGTATGGCATCAGAAGACCAAATTAGCAGAAATTACAAACAAATATGAACAACTCTAAGATTACCCTGTATGCGTCTCAAGCTGCCCCAAGGCACAGATGGCAGCTAGCCGAACTTCTTCTGCAGCCATATTACAAGCTGCTAAGGTATGCATATCAGTGAACTCTTTCTTTTCAGCTAACTCATTGATAACTTTTTGATAAAAGTCCTTGGCCAGTGAAAAGTTCCGTGTGGCATGCAAGAATTCTCCATATGATAAAGCAGCAGGTGCTGTATATGAACTGAACATTAGCATATTCTATAACAGCATACCCTGGAACTGAAGAACAAAAGAGATACTCACCAACACAACTTTCACTTCCCTGGAATTCTTGGTATATTGACTCAGCTGCACAGAAGCAGAAAATATTCAATAAATTTACAACCAGCAAGTAAAATCAGCAAGCGTTTAGCTGTACCTGATTCAAGGTTTCCACGAACAAGTTCAACTAGCCCTTTAACTGCTTTTGCACGAGCATTAGCAATGTCAACACCTTCAACAGTATCATGTTCATCTTTTTCCAAGAGTTCTAAGCATTTATCTGCGAGCACTGATGAAGCATCATCCTATATAAGGAGAACAATCTCCAGATAAATTTTAGATTCCATAAACAAACAATGTAAAGCTTAAAATCCTTCAGAATGAACACTTGTAAGAGCTTACATTCCCCAACTCTACATTGAGTCCAACAAGAGCTTCCATGGCGGCAACTGCAACAAAAATCAAAACTCTAAAAGATACCCTTTTGCCAAGTCGACCTAAACACCCTAGTACGACCAATGAAGGAACAAATTTGAATTAAAAACATCAAAATCCTACCTCTAACTCCCAAAGACGAACGCGCTAAATCCTCTATTCTCTTCAGCTTTTCCATAGCTTCATCATAATTTTCTCTACAACAATATAGTTCAATATCAACACACAACAATCCCATCTCAGTAATACCTAAATTCAGTGGCGGACCGAGAATTTTTTTATAAGATGGGCAAGATTGTACCGAAAGTTATAAAGTGAGAAAATTTGGCAAAATATAAATTTTAAAGTGGACAAATTATAAATATTGATGTGATAATCATAAAACTATAGTGTTCGATTCTACACTGATATTTTGCAAACGATTCGAAATTATAAAGTGGGCAACTATCCACCATAAGCTCTCTTCCTAGGTCGGCCTCTGCCAAAATTGAACTAATTAGTAAAGGGAAAACCTTTGATACAATAAGTTCGACATCGCGAGTAGGACCATTCCTTTGGAATTTTGGGTGATAATATCTTGAACTTCACTTGACTGAGAGGATAAGCATTGCTCTAAAACCAGCATAGCTTGACCATATGATTCCTCTGCTTATACATAATAAATTGTAAGCAATTTATACATGCCAATTACTGATAAATAACGGAAACCCTAAACAAAACCTGAATTCTGAGACTTGTGTAAGGACAGAGCATAATCAATCATCTGAAGAGCAACTGGGCTTGCATACGGACCGTTGATTCCCTCATGAATCAATCTCAGCGGTGAAACTTTCAATGCCGGTATTGAAAACTTGAGCAAGGACTGGATCATTGGTACTGGTGTTGGTTGAGATTGAAAAATGTTGTGAATTTGAAACCCTAATAACAGTGAAATGAAGAGTCATTTTGTTAGTTAGAATTGAGCATATAGCAGTTTGTACGGGTGACAGGAAGTACATACGTGTAAGCTTTCTAAAGCAAATGTAAAACTCTGAGGCTAAAATGGTGCCTTTTCTTTTCCCAAATATTCAATTGTATCCCTATTGATTTTTTTTTTAACTCGATTGATTTTTTAATAGGGGAGCTGAGAAGAAAGCAAACCGACCGAAAAATCATGCTTTAAAATAATATTATTTTATTAATATATACTCCCTTAGTTCAAAAATAATAAATCATTTAATTAAACACATTAATTATGAAAAATATAATTAAATTTGTTAAATTTGTTATTTTATAAATATTTTTATCCTTTTATAATTTTTAGAAGAATGAATAATATGTAAATCGTCTAGTTTTTTATTGGTTCATTTCACATTGATATTAAAAATGGCATTTATTTCATGTTCAAAAATAGCGTGTTTTTGGTATTTAACATAATTTTTTTTTCTTGGCATAAAAAATCATCAACTTTCAAATTTTGGCATATTTGTCCACGGGATGTGGAACGGCGCCGTTTTGAATGTAAAACGGCGCCGTTTTGTACTAAAACGGCGTCGTTTTGCGCTTAATTTTTCAAAGAAAACGGTTATGTGGACGAATATGTCAAAAAATGAAATTTGATGATTTTTTATGCCAAGAAAAAAATATTATGTTAAATACCAAAAACACGCGAAAGTTGTTGATTTTTGGTGCAATTAAGCCTTAGAAATATCACTAGGAATGAATAAGACCTTTAATATAAAATTATATAATAACAATAAAAAGGGGATATCATTTGAGACGGAAAAAAAAAACAGCCTGTTAATTAGAAAGAGAGTGAGTATGTATATATATATGTATGTGTGTGTGTTTTTTTTTAATATGTTATAATTTAAGTATTATATGTAATTTTTATCTACATATATATTATTCAATGAAACCGAAATTGTAAGCAGAGGATGGGTCCAACAGGAAAGCCTGATTCGCTTAGACTTATGACGATCTTTTGATTTTTCCTGAGAATAGAGTTGTCACCTAACTAAACTAAGAATGCCTTTTCACCGACTAAACGTCTCACTAACTTATGGATGTATAAGATGTCGTGCATTTAAATCGGGCTTGTGAACACAATTAACTCTTGTACTTGGTTTATTAATCATATCGATTTAACAGGCATATCTCAAGTAGATTAATTCAAGTTATAAATGAAATAACAATCTCATCAAATATGACGTCTTGACATAAGTGATGGATTGTAAATGACTGGAAATAAGTGAAAAAATAAATGTAAACGTACATTACAATCATAACTGGTATATGAATAGGTCTGGACCGATATGGCGAGTAAAAAGCAAATACTTCTAAATAAGCATTTAACCTTACAGGTTATTAACGCATAGCAGACAAAAGTAAAATTTTATTTTAATTATATGCACAAAGTTTAAACCGGATGTAAAAGTGAAATTGATTCTATTATTTTCTGTCTTAAATACCTACACACCCACTAATTACAAATCCTCTGATTAGTTTTAAACTAAATTAATATGATTATCTAATTAATCATGTTAATGTTGAATTTGAATATACATTTAGAGCTATACAATCTTTTTACATTTTCAATACAACAATTGATATATAAGGTTTGAAATATTTTTAAATCTTATTTATAGAGTTCTCTTTCGGTTATCTGTCATTACAGTTATATTCATGATCTGATCAAAACATGAAAGTTATTCCTCTGGCCGACACGAGTTCATTGATCCAAATGGGGGTTAATTTGGAGTCCTAACAAAGCGGAAAACACCAAAAAAATTATTGGACTGAAGATCTAGTTTCGTGACCCATGATATCATTGCTGACGTGGCATCACGCCGCCATCGCTAATGCGGCGACGACATGCTGACTGAAAATGTTTGCAAAAATAGATAAACACATTCTATAACTAATGACTCAAACAGTGAGTGATTTCAAGTTTAGATGAGCCTCTAAACACGAAAATAAGATTTGGGATCGGAATCGATAACTTGAAAATGTCGAAGGCTACAAGATCACGGAACCAACCAGAGTAGTAATATCGTGACATGAAGATGTGGCGCCGAGGCCACATCATTGTGACGACGGTGCCGCAACTCCTCCGCTAGAAACTGAGTTTTTGACCCGAAAATATGCAAAAACGACCAAAAATTAACATTTCATCCTCGACATGGAGAGATAGGTAAAAGTTTTAGAAGCAATTTTGAGAATCAACCCCAAACAAAGAAAAACAAGAAAACACACCACGAGAATCGACTGAACCAATCAACGATTCGTTCATCATTATATCCTGATAAATTATATGCGGCTGGCTTTTATCAAGGCATAAGAAGAAAATTAATGACGCGAGAGTCTCTCGATCATCTTTAGTTAGTATTAGAGCCCAGCTCAAAATTAAACTCAAGTAGCTCGAAGTCGATTCAAATTTTTAAAGATCAATCTCGAGTTTGTTGGAATCTACAGCGAGTAGTCCAATTTGTTCACGCTCCTAATTCTAAGTCCAAAGTTATATATGTTGATTGTCCACCCTGGTCCCTGATCAATATAAGGATCAAATAGAGTTTAAATGAAAGAGATTCATCTTAATCTCGTAGCGTGCTTCCAAAACACAAAAGAATTAAAGAACTATGCTAAAAGAACAAAGTAAGAGGTATGATTATGTTTCCTTGATAATCTTTTTTTATTTAATTGTTCATCATGTACCTTATCTAAATTGATGGATATATTTTAGATAAATTAAAAAAAAAAGCCAATTAACTTGATAGTTTGATATAATTATGTTTCCTTTTATAAAGAAATAGAGAAAACAAAAGCTAATAGATGTAAATTTTATTCTCAAATCACATGATTACCTTGATCTTGTTTAAGGTTCTCATGTGCAAGATGCTATATCAATTCTATTAGCATAACAAAGTTGGTGATTTTTTATATGGGAAATAGAGATAGTAGATCAAAATTTAGACTAAAGATTAATGGGTAATTAACTTGATAATTTGATCCAATCAAGGAATAAGATACTCATTTTGTTAGTTGTTCTTCTTTTTTTTCGTTTTTGGAGCATAAAATATACATAGATGAGTAGCCACTAGCTAGAAGAAATGATTGTTGGGTTTATAGCAATTTGGTTCTTTTTGCTTTTGGTTAAACAAAAAATAGTGATAGAGAAAAGAAACCCTACTTCCAAGCAATGCATATATACTATTTCTTTCTCATCAAAGTGAAAAGTGTTTAAAACAATAAAAATACCAAAAGAAAACCAAACATGGGTCACTAAACTACTCACTCGCTACTCACTAACCGTTTTTTATCAGAATAATTACACAAATACCTTCTGTATTCATTCCAATTTGCAAATTTGTATCCTAACTTCTTTTTTTGACCCAATTCCAATTATTGAACTTTCAAAAATTATACCAATATATGCCATTCATGGACTATTTAGCTTGACAAAAAACTAACATTACAAAATCAAACTCCAGAATAATTTGATTCATTTTTTAAATATACAAATTGAATTTATATTAAAAAAAAATAGAATATAGTCTTGCACGATTAACATTTCAATGAGATATTTTGAAACTCAATTTATACAACCAACTTTCTTGTGAAGGCAAATATCAGATAAAAACACCATATTTTATACAATTAATTAAAATTCAACAACTGATTTGACTAAAATATAGTTTAGGCACTAAATTGGTCAATTACAAAGAGTTCAAACACCAATAACACAATTGGCAGTTCCTTCCTTCCTTTATGGCGATATATTTGGAAGCTCTTTCTCACTAACTCACACACGCCCTCCACTCTTACCACAAACCTCCATTTCCATTAAGACTCCAAATAATACAAATTAAGCTTTTAATTTCCATATCTTTGAAATTAAACAACAAAAAACAATCACCACCATGCAGTCTTCTTCAGCTCTTTTTTCTCTTCTCATCTTCATTTCAACCTCATTTTTACCTATAAGTACTTGGTTTTATAGTTATATAATTTCATGTTTTCTTCGTATAATATATAGTTTTTATTCATTTGATTTATAATATTTTGTTGGTTGCAGATGGAGAACAGCTTATCATCGTTAACAACTGCAATGAAAACATATGGCCAGGTTTACTCGGAGGAGCCGGTCATCCGACGCTAAAGGACGGCGGGTTTCATCTCGGAAGCGGAGAGGAAGTCGTCGTTGATTTACCAGATAAGTGGTCAGGAAGATTATGGGGTAGACAAGGATGTTCGTTCGACGCCAATGGAAAAGGCTCATGTGATACCGGAGATTGTTCGGGATTACTTCACTGCCAAGGCACTGGAGGTGCACCACCAGCTACAGTGGTTGAAATGACACTCGGCTCTCCTACTTCTCCGTTACACTTCTACGACGTTAGTTTGGTCGACGGGTTTAATTTGCCTGTTTCGATGAAACCCGTTGGTGGCGGAATTGGATGCGGAGAAGCTTCGTGCGACGTTGATTTAAACATTTGTTGTCCTTCTGCTCTTGAAGTGAGAAAAAATGGAAAAATTGTTGGGTGTAAAAGTGCTTGTTTGGCTATGCAATCAGCAAAATATTGTTGCACAGGAGAATTTGGTAATCCGAAGAGTTGCAAGCCTACACTTTTTGCTAATTTGTTTAAGGCAATTTGTCCTAAGGCTTATAGCTATGCATTTGATGACTCTACTAGTCTTAATAAGTGTAGGGCTTCTCGGTATGTCATCACTTTTTGCCCTCCTAAATTGTGAATCAAAGCATTTGATTTCTTGATCATATTATATGGAATTAGGGTATGTTAGTAGTTTTGATGTTCTATTTTTAATGTCTATTTGTTGTTTTATTTTGATGTTTTTGTAATTATGTTCAATTTTATAAATAGAAGCGATGAAGCTATGGTTGAGAAAATATAATTTCTTTTAGTCTATTCGTTTCACATACTCTAACTTAAATCTAATTTGAGACTTATAATTATGGTGCTTTTGGAAAAACTATACATAACAAATCTCAAAAATAAAAAAAAATTGTAAAGATTTTCTTAACTATTTAGAAAGTGAAAAGGAAGCCCAAAACATGAAGCATTCCAAAATTTGAAACGTAACATACAATACAAGATATCTCTGGTACTCAAATCTGCTTAAACCTTTCTAACAGGAGCAGCCTGAGTTAACATGAACTACTTTATCCCAGATGCGCATCTGGTGCTGTCCGAGAGTTGGCAGCCTATGGTGCAGGTCCCAAACCAAGTAATAAAGGAGATTGTTTCTTGTCAGTTTTGTTGTCTTGGGTAGTATTCGGATTTGCTGCCGATGCTCTAAGAGGAGGTTCGAAATGTTCGCTAGCAACGTCAGGCGGTAAGGATAAGGAATCTTCTCCAGGGAGAACAAGAAGACCTTTCTCACCTAAGGACGATGGTTCGTTGTAGTAGACGTTCCAGAGGGAATCGATGAGCTGCCTTTCCTCTCTTGCTGCCCCAAGATCCTCGGGCGACATCAAACTGATACCCTTTATTCGTTCTTCAAGTACTTGCTTCAGTTTCTCATCTTCTTCTCCTAATTTACTGCCATTTGTCACTCTAGCTAGATCAAGAAGACTTCGAAGGGCAGCCTCTCGCACTTCACCGTCTTCACTCGATGCAAGGTGTAACATAATGCGTGGGAATCCTAGTTCACTAACTATGTTCCAATCTGACCTATTCTCGTGCACAAGGTAATTGATCAAGTTGAGAGCTTTCCTGGAAAGAAAACATAAACTAGTTAAACACAAAATATAACTTTACCATTTAAATTCACAAGCACCAATTCAGTCCTTCCCCGTAAGGATACTATACAATTAACAACATCCAAATTAGAAAGCATAGAAAAAATTTATCTCAAACCAATACCTTTGGAATCTAACACTCTCTGAGCTCAAAGCATCTCTCAAGACTGCATAACCATTAGCCAAACGAAATGCAGCAATACCTGGCTTGTTATGCTGGATTAAAGCTGAAAATCACCAAAACCATAAAGCAATTAAATTTTATTTGTTCCAAACTAGTAACATAGGACGCACAAAATCATTCTCAAGCTGGCAAAAGCAGATAATAATAACCATCACCAACATACAACTAAAACTAACTGCAGTACTTACATGATATTGCACCAAGTGATTTGGTTCGAACATTCACATCTGTGTCTGATGAGAAATTTGTAAGAAGGGGTTCTAAGCCATTTGCTTCCATAACTAATTGCTGACTGCGAGGATTATTCTGGACAATAGTGGTTACAACCTCAGCAGCCTTCGCCCTGATATTGGCATGGGAACTCTTCAGGTAACCAAGGAGAGGAACTAGACCACCAATAGAGTGCAGGTCTGTCAAAGAAGATAAGGAAAATGAAAACCTAATTAGACAAAGAGCCTATAAAAAACTCTTCTATTATCACAATGTTGAACTAGCAGATTGAACAACACATTTCAAAGCATATAACCCAACTGCCGTGATAATATTACAACCAAATTGCCTACCTAATAAGGACTTCATCAGAAGCATATAAATATCTAACAGCTCAAGATGAGAGCACATGTTCAATAATTTCAATGTGCGAAGGACTACTACATACTAAATGACCAAAGTATTAAGGACATGAATACTTCAAAAATTCAATATGCGAACATTACTAGCAATTACGTCATCTAAACATAAGCTAATATGAATTGGGAAAACTAACCATTTGCCATGTCAATAGACTCAACATGCTCCTGTAATTCTTCCAACATATCTGTCAAAAGAATCAAAAATGAACACAATCAGATAACTAAAGCAAGCACTCGAATTTTCATTTAATATAGAATAAGATTGCACAAATACTAATCAAAAACTCGAAGACCAAGATGAATATTACCTTCAATATCAGAAGGAGTAACACCTTGAGCCTCCAGTACATGCTCAGGAGCTTGCATAACCAGAGTAATCTCCTTCATTCTCTGAATAACATCCACATTTTGGGCTTGCATAGCTTCCATAAACCATTTTCTATCCTCCTCTCTGTCACATACCAAATCAATTTTACTCCTCAATCAAACACTTTACACTCACCAATTCAAACGAATTAATTCAAATACCAAATTTACATATTACATAGATTTTTAGAATACCCAATAATACAATTCGTCAAAAGCTTCAAACTTTACAAAATTAAGAGCATATATACCTAAGAGTGCGTGCGGAGGCAGTTCCATCGGAGTGAGCAAGGCTCCACTTTAACAATCCTTCCCAGTTGGGTCCGTCTTTAGCCATGTTTCTGTTTGATGCCGAGTAATTTGGAGAAGAATATCCAACAACGCTGAATAAAGACAATAAATTGAAGAGGTTTTAAGAAGAAGCTATGGAGACGGAGATTTAGTATAAATAAGAAAGTTATAATTAAAAAAAGTGTTGGAATGAGAGAAAAGGAATTCGGGAATTTTCTCCATGATTCGAGTACCTTTTAGAAGAAAAAGAAGAAATAACATTATGGACCTCTCTAAGGCCTCTCTAATTACAAGGGCCTGGCCTGCTTTCATTAGTTAGTCTATAGAAGGGAATATTTATATTTTTTATCTCAACATAAAAAAATTAAAAAAAATATCTCACGTTTTTTTTAAAATTTATCTGTCTATTCTCGATATTTGAAATAATACGATTTTACTCCGGTATTATATAAGTATCATAAAAATTATGATATCGGTATCATAATTTTTCTATAAAATTAGTTTACGTGCTTTACCATATTATTATCATAAACGTATAATATAAAAATAGTTTACATGCTTTATTATTATTACTGGCCTTTTTCGTTTGTAACAACAAGTGTGTGAAATGTGGGCGTGTCAGGAACAGATTCCAATTTGTAAACTGAACTTTTTAATCAAACAACTGGGGCTTGGTCAACCTTATTACAAGTACTCCAAAAAAGTAATGCTGAGAACTTGAATGAAAGCAAAAAAATTCAATCGTAAAGTTCTTTACTGATTGAAAATTGAGAATACAAGTGTTTGTGTGATTTTGCCTTTGGGCTGGTTTTTTGGATGATTGATCGCGCGTTTAAACTGTACTGCTGCTTTCCTATTTATAACCTTTGGAAAATTGCTGCTTCATTTTTACTTCTCAACTGCCCACTATCTCCATCACGATGCTTTCCACCTTCAGAAGTTCCAGAAGCTACTTCTTCAACTGCTTCTAAAAAAGGCATGTGGGTTTCTAGCTTCTGAGCTTTTAATTTCTGACATCAATATTGCGGGCTTCTGTGCTTTTAATCTTGGACATCAATATTGTGGACTTTTAACCTCTAGGATTTATGAGATTCAGCTTCTAAGTTAGCTTCCCAAGTTAAGTTGTTTGAACCTTTAAAATTTAACCTCTGAAATCATCTTCTGGTCAAAGGTCAAATTTTTGTCAAAGCCTCCGAAGTTAACCTCTAAAATTAGTCTTTTAGGTGTCAAACCTCTGAAATTACAATTATTGGTCAAACCCCTAAAATCAAAGGTCAAACCTCTAAAATCAAAAGTCAAACCTCTGAAATTAATGGTCAAACCTCAAAAGTCAAATCTTGGTCAAACCTTTGAAATTAATGGTCAAACCTTTGCAATTAATGGTCAAACCATTGAAATTAATGGTCAAACCTCTGAAATCAACCTCTGAAATTATCTTTGGCCAAATCTTGGTCTAAACCTCTGAAATCAACCTCTGAAATTATCTTTGATCAAATCTTGGTCAAAACCTCTCAAAATCAATCTCTGAAATTATCTTTGGTCAAACTTTAGCCAATTATTCACGGCAGCTTTGAAAAAATATAGGCTTTTATGGCCTTTTGGCCATATTTTTAATTTTGGTACAAACAATTATAAACTTACATAAAAAAATATTATTATATTATGATGTTAGGATACTGGTATGATAATGTTATTGATACTAATATAACAATCAATCACTATTTTCTACATAAAATTATTTTTTCTACAGTGTTATGATACTGATATGATAATATAAGTAATAGCGATATGATAACCGAGCACTGTTTTCTGTATAACATTGTTTTCTTTTACAAATTTTTAGATCTGAAACTGAAAAACTTCATAAGTAATTTTTTTAGATCTAAAAGTTAAATAAATCGTAATAATCACTACGAGTAAGGAAAAAAAATCACTAAAATTAAATAGGGTTAATTGCAAATTAATACACAAACTTTACCCTAATTTGCAATTACAACACGAACTTTAAAACTTGGCAAATTGGTACACCGATTTTCATTTTTTGGCGAATTGATACACCGAACTGGAAAAACACTAACGTGGACATTGTCATATACAGCCACGTGTTGTTGTATGATTGGTCGGTGTACTAATTTGCCAAAAAAATGAAAGGTGGTGTATTAATTTGCCAAGTTTCAAAGTTCGTGTTGTAATTGCAAATTAGGGTAAAGTTTGTGCATTATTTTGCAATTAACCCAATTAAATATGAAAGAACGATGGAGAGATGGTGGAGCGACGGCGGAGAAATGATGAAAAAGAAAAGAAAAAAATGGAAAAAAGGAGAGAAAATCTGGAGAGAGGGGGAGAGGGAGGGAGATAAATAGGGGGTACAAATGTTAGAGTAAAAATAAAAGTGTTTAGAGTAAAGAAAAATAAAAAAATAAAAATTATTATAATAAAAACAAGTCTTAGGGTAAAAAAATAAAAATGATAAAAAAATGAGGTATTTTCTTAATCTTTTTTTCGTTGAGATAAAAATTACAAAAATGGAATCTTTTCATCAATTTTTCTTATTCTATTACTAATTGGGAATTTATAAAAAAAATTATGTTTTTAACTTTATCTGCAAAAAATATTCTAATTCTAATTTTTTAACTATTGTGTTATTCCATAAGTTTATTAAATGTTTTGTTTTTTAGAAACTGTTTTAAAAACAGTTGAAAATGTATTTGTAGACACCATTTGAAACCATTAACAAATTATGTTTTTATAAACCATTTAAACAATTTGAAATCCTTTTAGAAACAATTTCTTAAAAACGATTGCAGATTATGTCTTTACAAATTGTTTGAAAATGTGATGCACAATGAAGTAAAAATAAAATAAAACGTGAGATGGTAGAAGACATGACTAAAAACTTGAGGTTTTGAAGTTACATTTTTGTAATTTTTTTTTTGGTCAATTTACCAACAGATTTTTAGATTGTTTCAAAACAAGCGATTTCATTAAACATCATCTTACAAGCTGTTAAAAACCACACAATAAAAAGGCTTCTAAACTTTAACTATTTCCAATTACATAAACTCAAGTTCCTATTGTTTATTTTTTTGCTAAACTATAGTAGAACAATATAATTTCATTTTTTAAATAACATCAGAAATTATACAAGGTTTGTTTTAGAACTGACATAGATTTCTTGTAAAAGATAATAGATAACACTAGTAAATGTCATTCTCCTTACTCTAGATTGCAAAGACTTTCCACAAGCTTTTTTTGTAAATCAAGCAACCTCTCTTCTCTAGCAAAGAGTTTTTTTTTTAATGTTGCAACACTTCAAAATATCCTTCTAGACCCCAGAACGGAAGTTACAATCAAAGAACATATATTGCGCATTTTCAATACCATTGTTACATAGACAACAAACTTCTTTGTCAATAATCTCCCATTGATTAATCTGCTCTTCATAACTAATCTGTTTCTAATAGCCATCCAACTCTCAAAATTGTGTCTATGGATGTTAGAATCAGTGTTTTAAAAACCGGACCGGAGTTCGGAAAATATGGGAATCAATCGGATCAGAGATGATCACAGCGCCAATGTCAGTGCCGGCTGTGACACTACATAGTGACGACAGCGTCACTATGGTCTGGCAAAGGGAGGGGCGGCGGTTCGTCGTTTTGGCTTGGAAAATATGCAAAACAGCTCAAAAACACGTCAAACGCATAAGAAAACACTCTGGAACGTACATGAATTGAAATATGATGTCTAAAACTAAATTAAACACCCTAAAACATGAGTTTATAAGCTGATTTCATGGTCACCATAGCAAAACATATAAGAACACATAGACATGGCAATTATGGAAATTTGAACCTAACATGCATTCTAAGCACCGAAATTGAATGAAATCTGGCTATGATATATAGAATACGTGAAAACAACCTAATAATATGTTTCCAATCAATTTTTATGGCAATCATGACAAAAATATTAAAATTAACATTTATGGCAATTATATTGGAAGTAAATCTAAGCATGTATCTTAGATTTATGAGATCTAATAAATCTAAAATATTAAATTGGAAAAAGTGATAAAAAGCTGAATATTCGGTTCTCAGAAGTACCATTATGAGTCCATGAGTTGTTTTCTACTGATCCGGATGTGGAATCTAGCTTCAGATCAATGTGCAGCACTGCGTTTTAAAGTAATTGAAGCGTCTTACCTTCTTTTCGAGAAAGGAATTAAGTATGATGTGTGTATGGTATGGTGTTTGGTTCGATCAATAATAGGTTCATAGGTTGCTTTTTGTCTTTGTAGTCTGACTAATTTTCCGACCTTTAACTAGGTTGTTCTAGGTACCTATTTATAGAGATTTAGGTTGACCTAGAATTTACTAGGTGTTCATGTTGATCAGGAATGTGCGTGTGTGGAGTGATAGGTTTAGAAGTTTAATTAGGATTAAAATTAAATTTAACATTTATCTTTAGGAGTTTATCAATTAAATTCGAATTAAATCTTGCATGTTAAGAAATAGGGGTGTAAAAGTTTATTTTTGGTGTCCGAAAGTGTTAAAGAAAGACTTATAGTACCCTATGAGCTTGAAAATGGTCAATTTTAGTCCGTTAAACTTGCAAATTGGCTCATAAATTTTTAAGATATTGCAATTAGTCCAATTTTTTTAAATTTAGACTATAATCTCCTTGGATATTTATTGGATATTTACGGCTAATTACATTTTAATCCATAAAATTCGCAGATGTGCACTAATCACGGTTGCTTGAAGTCAAACAAACGAATCGATAACTTGTCACCTGACGAATTTCTCTAGCAGTCATCATTGAACGCTATAGTCCCTTATCATATTTTATCAATCAGAAAAATAAGTGTTTACAGTATCTATTGCTAAGACGATCTCGATTGTTATTGGTATCGCTCTAAGAAAAAGTCTATTTAGTATGGTATGTGTTCACATTTGATTGTTCATTTTTTGAGTTGACGATTTATCCAAATGCTTCAAATAATCAGGACCACCGACAACAATGAAAACCCGAAGTTGGAACGTTTAGGATCTGGGTTCCCTTAAAACGTTCGAAAAATCTAGATTTAATTATTAGATCTAGTTATTTTAGCCTATATAATTTGGTGACACTTGGTGCTTAGTTAGCCCTAGTCGATGACTATATTTTTAGAACTCTCATCATATTTTCTAAAATAGTTGACTCAATGTGCTGAAAAACCGTTTATGTAATTTTCGTTATTATTAATGGGGCCTTTAAAGAATAAAATAAAAAAATAAACTATAACGAGCTATCTTGCTAAGACTTAATTGTCAATGATATTCTTGACACCAAATAAATAGAGAAGATAACAAAAATATTCAAAAAATGGAAGAAAATAACAAAAATGCTAAGTTTGTTGAAATATTACATGAGCACCTCAAAAAACTGAAACTTTACATTTAATACCTTTCCAATGAGGATGCAACACATGGCACACACAAAACAAGTCAAAAAAAGTCAAAAACGCGTCAGAATAGGTCAAAAACGCGTCAGAGTCTGACATGTGTCTGCCACGCGCATCAGAGCTGTGCACCAATCACGCGTCAGTTTGTCAAAACTATTCAAACATGTATCATTTATGTATCGGTTATGTATCAGATATGTATTAAGGACATATTTGATTATTTTTTTTTCATTTTTCATTAATAAAAATAAATAAATAAATAAATAAATATATTATTAATATGTATTATTTATGTGTCTCGAAGGTGTATGTATAATATATTTTAAATTAAAAGATATATGTATCACATATTTTAATTAAAATTCACGCATTAAATAATATCAATAGCCTCTTATAATAATCCATCAATTTTAATATAAAAATTACAATGTATAAATTATACATCAAACATGTATCTATAATGTATGATAACTTAACATTTATGTTATAACAAAATTACAGTTTTAAAAAAATTTAGTCTGCAATGTATCATAAGAGGGAATGCTTTACTCATGGTCTCATTTTCTAACACTCTCTCGAGCATAATAATTAAATTGACTTGTGATCAAAGATGAACTAGCGTTAACATATAATTATCACTTGTATGGGCTACTCCACTAGTTTAAAAATCGATTGATGTATCTACGATGTATCAAAGATGCATTGGTAATGTATTATTGATGTATTTATGATGTATCAATAATGTATCTATAATGTACCGGTGGTACATCTATGACGTATCAGGTGATGTATCTATAATGTATCATTGATGTATCCAGTATGTATATACATGATATATAAATAAAAAATACTAATAATAATATAATGTCGTCATAAGAAATGTATCGTATATGTATAGTATTTGTATTTGAGTTGTATATTTAACGCATTGAATATATAATTTACGGGTAGTTGAAATGTATCTATAACATATATAAAAATAAAAATATGCCACATGCTCTGTAAATTGTATAAATTATTTATTAATAATACATAGTAAGGATATACTTATTATATTTTAATTGTATATGAAAGATGTATCTAACAAATACATCTAAAAGACATATATTAAGGATGTACATATTATGTATAAATTATATATCAACGATGTATCTGTTTAATACATTTTAAAAATATATCTATCATATATATAAATTATTTATCAGAGATATATTAAATATGTATACAAAATCTATATGTAATACATGTAATAAAATTTTCGATAAGTCTTTGAGATGTATTAAAATATTAGTAATAAAACTTAAAAAGAGAAAATAAGAAAAAGGTTCCGAACAACGAATATGTATCAAATATGTATTGCAAATGTATTGGATATGTATTCGAGGTGTATCGTATATGTATC
Organism: Mercurialis annua; assembly: GCF_937616625.2. Taxonomy (NCBI): domain Eukaryota; kingdom Viridiplantae; phylum Streptophyta; class Magnoliopsida; order Malpighiales; family Euphorbiaceae; genus Mercurialis; species Mercurialis annua. The sequence continues at coordinate 10,359,487 of NC_065570.1, forward strand.
GTAGATGTATCAAATATTTTTTTCAAATATCTTTTGTATGTATTAAATATTCATCGGTTGATTCAATTAAATCGATAAAAATAACAAATAACAAATTAAAACATACCACAAAATACATAAATCATACATCTCTTAAATAATATAAATACATGTTATATACATTTCAAATACATAAATAATACATCATTTTCTCATTCGCAGTGCCACCATATTTTTTAAAAAAATGCGATGTTATTTTTTAAAATACAAATAAACTGAATTAATTAAATAAAAATTTGAAAAATATATACATGAATTGTTAACGAATATTCAAATGCATTCTTATTTTTACTTTTGAACAATGTTATAGCATCTAAAGTTATACATGTGTGGTCCTTACCAGAGTACAAATTCGTAAAAACAAAAATATTAAAATTGGACCCGCCCACTTTCACCACTATCTTCGGCTTCTTCATCTAGAGTCTTCCCTATTCCGGCTACTATTCATTAGTCCAATTTATTCTCACCATTACTAGAGATCTACATCACTACCGTGTGTTTATTTGCGTGGTCCGCCGCCGCCGCCACTTGCTCCGCTCCTTCGTTTTTCTTTTGAGCATCCGACCTCTCCTAATTTTCCATAACATCGCCGGTCAGAAAACCTTCTAGAAATCCGCCGGTCAGAAAACCTTCTAGAAATCCGCCGATCAAGGAGACCACTTTTCACCGTCATATATATGAATCTTACTTCCAGCCATGCTCTGAAACAACAGCCTTCTTCCACGATTTGATGCATAGATCCATGATCCATCATACTCGAGAGGATATTAGTTTCGCCGGAGACCACCGGTTGATTTGTATAGGAGCCGAAAAAGCCTAAACGGCACTGCAAATGTTAGGAGAGAGAATATTTGAAAGAGGATGAGAGAGAAATAAAACATATGATTTAACTTTACACATGGTGATAAATGTTGACAAAAAAATTTAATAGGACTGACATATTACTTAATATATTACACGTGTAGGCTCAAAATAAAGTATGTAAACAGTGTAAAGAATCACCATGAATAGCTTTTAAATGTAAAGCAAAAATTAGCATTGATGTAAATAATTGAGAAGGTTAGCATTTTTGTAATAAATACGCGTTATTGGCTTATTTTTGTTATTTTCTCAAATAAATACTATCTAATTGTAAGAAAATTGTGATTGAGGATGATGTTTGTAATTATATTTGACCGTATATAACTGAATATTATTTAGAATTTTTAGAATTTAATCTTTTTTTAAGTAAAACAAAAACTTTACTTTCTAGCAATAAAGAAAACAAATTAGAACGCACGCTTAACAAATGAGTCGATTCAATCGTAAGCGCTGTCCTCCATTTTAACACCTCCCGCAAATATATACTTTTCTCACTTGTTCTTACATCTTTATTTTAATTCAGTTCAACCTCATCTTAAATGGCTGCTGCTTCACTTGAATCGCCGCCCTCCTCATCCTTCTGGTGCTACACATGCAATCATCTCTTCACGCTCCGCCTTCTAAATCCACCACTCTCTTGCCCCGATTGCGCCGCTGGATTTATCGAACAAATCACCACTCCGACCAACACTTCCGTTCAATCCACTTCTCCAACACTACCTCGCCGCACCAACAACCGACGTAGTACTACCACACCCGATCGCTCCCCTTTTAATCCCGTCATCGTCCTCCGCGGACCTCCAGACGGAGGCGCCGCTGCAAACGACGCAACCTCCAGTAATTTCGAGCTTTATTACGACGACGGTTCCGGATCCGGCATCCGTCCTTTACCGTCGAGTATGTCGGAGTTTTTGATGGGGTCTGGGTTTGACCGCCTTGTTGATCAGTTGACTCAACTGGAAAGCACCGGACTAAGCCGATTCGAACAGCCGCCGGCTTCCAAAGCGGCAATTGAGTCTATGCCTGTGGTTAAAATTATGTCTAATCATGTTTGTATTGAATCTCATTGTGCAGTTTGTAAAGAGGCGTTTGAGATTGATACCGAGGCGCGTGAATTGCCGTGTAAGCATATTTATCACACTGATTGCATCGTTCCGTGGCTCTCATTGCGTAATTCGTGTCCGGTTTGTAGACATGAGTTAGCCACGGATGCGCAGAGTGGGGGGGATTCGCAGGAATCGAATGAGGAGAGTGTGGGGCTGACTATTTGGAGACTGCCAGGTGGAGGGTTTGCTGTTGGGAGGTTCAGTGGAGGGAGGAGAGCAGCAGAGAGGCAGTTTCCGGTTGTGTTTACCGAGGTTGATGGCGGGTTTAATAATAATACTGGTGGGGTGCCTCGGAGGATTTCGTGGGTACCTAGTGGAAGGAGACCGAGACAGAGAGGGTTTGGTCGTGCTTTTAGAAGTTTGTTTTCCTTTCTAGGAAGGATTGGAAGGAGGGTTGATGATGAATCGGGTTTAAGTCGAAGAAGTAGAGCAAATTCTATGGCGGATAGGTCTTCGAGGAGGGATAATTCGAATTGGATTATGCATGGTTACAGACGGTAAACTGAATTGGTCGATTATAATGTCTTTAGGTTGGCTATTTAATTACTGATATCACTCATTGTTCGTCATAAGAAAAGGGATTATATGTTTAATGTACTATGATTAAGTCTATGTAAATAACAAGAAGCAAGGAAGATATTGGGAATTACCAAGGTTAAAATATGTCAAGAACAGAAGTTTTGTATTGTTAGGAGATTAGTTTTTTTATTCATAGCAAAAGATGGAAAGAGGAAGATGAAGAAAGAAAGCTCCCCAGTTAATATGGGCCATTTTAAAAGTTAATGAGGTACAAATCCTTGTTTGTAATTGTGCCTCTTATGTGTTTAAAGCCGGTTAAGTTTTCTGCTAACTGTTTTTGCAAAAATGTTTAATGCATACCGTTTTACTCACTTGTAGCTTGTTGTCTGTAGTGTTGCTATGTTTAAATGTATTTTATATATAAAGATTGAGTAATATTATTCATTTGACATTGGTTCTTGTCTCTCTGCGATATCGTCATTTTTGTTAGACTTCAACTGAAAATTTTATTTGATGCCGTTTGTGTTCAGTTTTCTCAGATTATGTCCCTTTATATTCTTTGGACCATGTGATTGGTCCTGAGATATGTAAATTCTATCCAATAAATCTAAATCATTACAGAACCTTATTGTTGGAATGGGACCGAGGTTAGTTGCTTGAACATGGTGCATGTTTGCAAGACTGGGCACAAGCAGGACAAGTTTTTTGAATGTAATTATTGCAATTCAAAATATTATCTCAATCCATGGGACACTAAACTATGCAGTTTTTGTCTGTTTGGCTTTATATATCTCTTGGGGTTAGGTTATCTTGTATAATTGTTGTCACAGTACAATTATTATTAGCTTATGAGTTATGACAAGTCCTATCTAATGCCCGACTAAATATGATTAGTTACATAATCTGTTTCAGCTAGTCACAACTTAAATAATTTTCCATGAGATTGCAAATTCATAGAGTCTCATGTGATTGTTTCAGATAATCATCTAATATATGGTATAAAGTATAAGTCTGTATTTCCAAATGCCTTTTACTTTGAAGATGGTATTTTGATGTTTTCTCGGTGTTATTTTTTCAAAAAAGTCAAGTTAAACTTGCTGAAATTAGCAAACTGAATCATGTAGTTGAGGGTTGCTTCTGTATCATGGGTTTCTTATGCTGTTATGCATTCCTTCTATCGCTCTAGAAGAGAAATGGAGATGAAAAACATGTCTTGTCCTTTTTTTCCTTTTAAAGTTTTCTTTGGATGAAAAGGCATTTTTTTATTATAATAGTTCACTTTTTGCTAGTAATTCCTTGTTACTGATAGCATAATTGATCTACTGCTATTGAAGTATCCTTTTGTCAAACTGCATAGTATTTTTTTTCTTTACTTCATGCTTCCCCGTGCGTGTTTGTGGATGTGATGATCTGCTGTCTTATTATCAATCAAATGTCTCTGCTGGTAACTATTTTCTTGAAGAAATTAAAACATTTTCGGCACCGCGGGAGGTGAAAACTGATTTGTCCATATGATTATTGCCATAAAGGCATTCATTTATTTTTCTGGCTACTGAATTGGATGGTATTTTTAGTTCCATAAACCATTTTTTATCTTACAGTCTATAGAATTCACCGCCTGCTTGAGTGAGTATGGCTTTAGATATTACATAGTATTCAACATTTGAAAAATTAACTTGCCTTTATGATGGATGGTTACTGTTGGATTTAATATTACCTTTTCCCCTTTAATTATTACTTACATATATGCTTATAATGTTATTAGTCTCAATGCTTTCATTATTCTCCACTCTTCTCCTATGTTCAATTGCTAGAGGATTCTATGTATGAAAATCTAACTAGAAAGCATTGGATTAAGCTTCTGAAGACGGAGGAAGTCGAGAAAAGTAGCTGATTCTATTCATGAGAATCTCATAAGAGAATGTTGCATTATGCATGGCATGATGTAGGAAATGGAGACAAGTTACTAAGGTGCTGCTGAGCTTCTTTCCTTTCTTGTTGTTAGTGGTCTTCAAACTTTCCAATGAGTTCATTATGGAAGGTTAAGAACCTCAATCGGCACTAACCTCCAATCTTCAAGTGCTCAAATTTCGTGTAGACACTTACTATAATGTACTATAAATATAAATCTAGGGAGCTTATGTGAGTTGGATAATTGGTTAGTGATGACGTCCGCTGTTAACTTAGATTTTCATTTTGAACTGAATTGTTGGTGGACATTGTGTTGATGGATGTCTGTTTAGAGAAGTACTGGAATTTCTTAACCTATTATATACGTTTATGTTGGAAGTTATCTGTTCGTCATTCAGTTCCTTGGTTGTTTCATTGTTTATAGCTAAGTCAGTTCTCTTGATCTTGAAAAGCTAGTTTTTATCTCAGCTGGGAATGTTCTTGGTAGCAACTTGATTTGCCTTTGTGTTGCACCTTGGCACCTGCTATATATGTGGAAGATGTTGAATGCAAGTTGCTAATTTCTAGTTTATTATTCACCATTATTTATGCTAGCTGTTAAACCGGATTAGGTTGCATTTGCCAAGATGCTACTATTTGTTGATGGAGAAAGCCTCAAGGACACAGATGTGCACATAGAGCGGCAGACATCCAGTCTTGATGGGAACATAATTGGAATTGACAGGTATCAGATAGAATCTATGGAATTCCAACAAAGAGGTCTCTATTGCATGAATTATTTACCAGTATGTCTTCATATTTTTTTGTTAGAAATGAAGAAACCAAGAACAAGTTAGTTGTATTTGCTCTGTGACTTGTCTACGTTATCGGTATTTCAAAGTATACTAGTTATTCTAGTCCGCTTTTATGCATTCCGATGAGGTTTTACTAGTGCCTCTTTTAGGTTGTTTCGGATTTTGCATAGATAATTAGCTCTTTTTATCGGGCTTACCTAGGTCTGAGCAAATGGTCGGTTTGGTTAAACACCAACCAAAACTGAATTACTTTATTTTTTTAACCGAAAGAATCAATCGAATTAACTGAAACCTCAGTAAATTAACTAATCGAAACTGAATGAACTGAATCAACCGAAATCTTAAGAATACACAACCAAAAATCGATAAAATTAATATGTAAATTCAGCTATATCAATAAAATTATTAGAAACTAATGGAAATAGAAAAATCCGGTTAACCGAATTTTTAAAACTCTTATATGTAACCGAACTGAAGTATTTTATTATTAAAATTGAACCGACCAAACTAACAATATTAACCGAAATAGATCGGTAAATTTGGTCAATTTGGTTGAACCGAGTTTTTGCTCACTCTTATGCTTGCTTCTGGAATAATCCTTGCTGTGTTTGTACTTTGTGAGGTAATTAGATAGTAAATGAAGGATGGGCAAGAATGTGTGTTTGACAGCCTGAGAATTTTTAATTTTGTCATAAACCTGAAAAAAACTTTAGGAGATTTAAGAAGCTGAATAGGAGAAGTGCCCTTGATTGTTGATTGTACCTTGGCTTTCTTTGGTTGAGCAAGCTTCTGGGACCACCCTTATCCATTGACCAGCATGAATCTTGAGGTATGATGACGTGGCCTTATCCATTTACTTGCATCTAAATCCATATATGCCAGCCAGATAGCATTAAATCTTCTGCCTATAATATATTTATATTTTTTCTATAATCTAATTGCATTTCTTTAGCTCAAGAATTTAGTTTCATAGCTATTAGCAGAAAACCTTCTAGTGGTGAATGATGGCAACTTTATCTCCTCTGCAGACTACTTTTTCAGGAAATTCAGCCAAGATTTGCGCAGTCTCAGGCTCTGGCTCATTCGCTCTATCGAAACCTGCGGGCTCAAGAGTGGCATCGTGGAATTGTAGCCAGAAGAAAAAGAACAAGAGATCATTGACAGTAGTTGCAGCAGTTGGAGATGTATCAGCTGATGGCACAACTTATCTAATTGCAGGTGCAGCTGCTATTGCCCTAATCGGAACTGCCTTTCCCATCCTGTTCTCCCGCAAGGATCTGTAATTACTCATCTCTAAACTCGATAATTCTTATATTCCGATTCAGTAATTTGTTTGAGAACCGATAATATTAAAAATTGAATGTGGTATTTGAATTTTATACCGAATAATGAATATGTTTTTTTCCTAGTCTTAGTGCTGCATCAGAGAACAAATGTCTTATGTTCGATTCCAAGTTTTGATGGTTATGTTTAATCGGAAATGACAGGTGCCCGGTGTGTGACGGAGCGGGTTTTGTGAGGAAGGCAGGAGGAGGGGTGTTGAGGGCGAATGCTGCTAGGAAAGACCAGGCTCAGATTGTTTGTACCAACTGCAATGGCCTTGGCAAGCTCAACCAAGTTGACAAATAAGTATCAATTACAATTGCATTCTACTGTATCTGTAATTCAGTATTCTTACATCCTGTGTAATAGATTTGTTACTGTAATCAAGCCTCATTCTCTCTCCTTTGTCCTTTCTTTCTTACTAATAGAGTGATCATGGCTTGAGAGACTTTTTTTTAAGAGGTGGCTTGAGAGACTTAAATATGTGACGACTTATATTTTGTTAATCATTTAATTTTATTTTTACAGTATTATTAATACCAAATGATGGGTAAGACCAGGCTCAGATTGTTTGATCTGCTGTTCACAATCTTCATCTTGCTACGTATAGACAGTTTGGCCTCTTCACAACGTTGTCCTTGTGCTGAGTTCCTTCAACAGATCCATTATTGGAATAACAAAACTGATTTCCTTTTCACAAATGGAATACATAAAACATAACTAAAGTAAATCGTCTTCGAGAGGTATGCAGAGTGGTTGAACTAGTGCGAACTATTGATAACTCCGTTCCATTTCTGATCATCATGTTATCACCCATTCTGTATGGATTGGTGTAATAACCCTCACTTTAGTGACGTAACTTTCCGGTTATATTGTCGTTTATTCCTAAGCGTTTCCGGTATGGTTTTCGATATGTTTGAATCTGAGGAGTTCTATTAATGTTTTGAATGTTCTATATGCTGAATATGCGTTTGGTTTTGTTTCGGGTGTTGTTAACCCCATGGTCTTTTTCGGAAAATTGAAATTTCATGTGTTTTGGGATAGTCACAATATAGTATGTTCTGTTTTGACGATGGCCAATTTTGTCCATTTTGAAATAGAAAAGTTTACAATAGCATTGACTATCGTAGGATTGCAGTTGGTGATCGCTAGGCATGTATTTTCTATATAAGTAATAAGTAAATGTTTATTTCAAATTTAAAAAGGAGGTAATTTTTTTTTATCTTTTTCATCAACTTGTCTCTCTTTGAACTGATTATCTCTCACTAAAACCTTTGTAATTCATGACAATTTGAACACTTGATCAAACACTTAAAAAACTTAAAATCACATACAGGAAATGGAAGGTTTAAATGATTTTTAAGAATGATACAAATTGTCCAAGGTTGCGTAATTTGGCGGTGTCAGCAAATTCATTTGGTAGAGCATCTATAACGTATTTAGAACAAACATTTTTCGCTGTTTTTCATTTAAACTTCGTCCCATCAATTTCCGACAAAAAGCATCTTTGGTAATTTGTGATTTTCACAAAAAATTGCTGAATTCTTACTTTGCACATTATTCTCCATGCATTGTACGAGCATCGCTATGTTATCAATAATGTTAACTCAGGTTGATTGATTATAGCTCCGGACTAATTCTATAAATTTTTGAATAACTATTGAATTATGACATATTTTCGGATCAATTGAATTATTGATAGCGAGTTGATTAAAAAATCCAATCATGTAGTTGTAACTTGTAATATAATTTTGAGTTTTATTGTGAACATTCCTGATTGTTGAATGTTGATACATTGTGAAAATCTAGCCTTGAGTTGAGTTACTACTCGGCTGATCATTTTAACACATGGTAATTTTAATTAAATAAATACATTGCATATTATTTTAATTCAAAAAATTGAATGGTTTATTAAATTTAAACTAATATTTTGTAGATTTTTGTTTTTGATAATTGGGGAGGGCGAGCGTTTATAGGAGAAAATGAAGCGTTTATATCATTTGAGTTACAGCTCCTTGGTATATTTTGTATATTTGTGTATGTATTGGAGATGCACTAACATGATATTCCCCGCCAATTAACTAAAATATGAATCAATTTGCATCATGGAACACCACCTTCTACTACACCACAATTGCACCTCGCCACTTACACAATCACACGCCAAGCAATTCCAGTCCCACCTTATAACATCCGGCCACTTCCATTTCAGGATATTTGTCGCTGTTGCTTTGTTAGGTACTGCTACTTTGCTACATTTGTATGCAAAGAATGGCGATTTTGATAGTACACAGAAGGTGTTTGATGAAATGCTTGTGAGAGATATTGTGTCTTGGAATGCTTTGATTTCTGGGAGAATGTGGGTGGGGTTCAAGCCTAGTGAACTTACTGTTCTTGCTGCTTTTGTCGGCTTGTTCGCTATTGGGCGCTTTTCATAAAGGTAAGAACTAAGAACTAAGAAGGTTCATATCAACGTATTAAATGAATGGTTCATAATCCTATGTGATAGACCTGTTCACCTAAAAAAAATTCAGGTTCATGATTAGGAATGAAAATTTCTCAGGTTCATGATTAGGAATGAGAAGTTTGATACAGACGGCTGATTAGTTAATTTTTCCTTTTTTGATACAATTATTGTTATAATATTAATTAAAAAAACTAATTCACACGTCATTGATTAGTTTTTTTTTTTTGACAATCGAATAATCTTTCATTAAAAATAAAGAGCAGTTACAGATGTAAGAATTCAGAAAGAGTATAACCGTTTCTAATGACCTGACATGGAACAAGATATAAACCTTGATTCGCATATCGTCATTGATTAGTTAGAAGACACTTTAGTTAACGGTAATTGGTTATTTAAATTAGACTTAAATGCATCTAAATCACCAATTTTCGCGTGTTTTTGATATTTTCTATAAACTTTTAATTTTGACATATTTAACGTGAACTTTCCAATTTTGTAATTATGTATTACGTTTTCATTTAAAATGATGTCGTTTTTATATCCAAAACGGTGCCGTTTTACATCCAAAATGGCGCCGTCTTATACACAAAACAGTGTCGTGTTATTATTGCAAAATTTTGAAAGTTCATGTATTTGTATGCCAAAATTAAAAATTCATTTTAAATACTAAAAACACGCAAAAATTGGTGATTTTCTGTGCATTTAAATCTTTAAACTATTTCTATAACTTTAAAGGCTGATCGGTTTGGTCATTTAACCGAATTAACAACTTCACCGAATAGTCAAAACCAAACCGACAAAACAAAAAATTGTAACCAAAAACCAAACCAACTGAATAGAAAAAAAATTCAAAATCGGAATGACCCAATATGTCGGGTGATTCGGTTGAGTCAGTTAAAACCGACAAAAATATGAGGAAAAAAACTTCAAAACAATCAATTTTTTTGTTAATTCTACTGGTCCGGTTAATTTGAATAATTTTAATTTCAAACCCAACCAATAAGAACTTTTTTTATATCAAAACTGAACCTAGCAGACTTAAACTTACAACCGAATCAACCAAATAGAAAAGAAAATATTCAAAACCAAACCTATCGAATTACATGTAATTTGGCTGGGTCGGTTAAGATCGACAAATATATGAGTAAAAGAAAAACAAATTCAATTTTTCGTTAATTCTTTTGATTCGGTTAATTTGGATAATTTTGATTTTAAACCGAACCGATAACCAAAAACTGAATATCAAATCAGAATCGACTGAACTTAAACTTAAAATCGAACTAAACTTAATCGACCGAAAGTTATCGGTTCGGTCAATTAATTTGGCCTACTTATATTTTTTCTCACCCTTAGGCTGTACAATACATTAGGGACATAAATATTCTTAATTCAAGAATTTAAGGATTTATATGTATCTTTATCCTTTCTAGAAAATTACTGTTTTTTCTGATTTTTAATTTTCGGATAGTATTTTTGGGCAAATTATTATGAGGCACTCCACATATGTCATAATGCACAATTCCGTCCCTCTCATTTGAAAATTAAATGATGTGTTCCTCTATTTTCATTTTTATCAACAATTTAATTATCCTAGCCAATTTTTGTGTAAATCAACTGAATTAAAGAATTAAACAAAAAAAAATTCAATTTAATTCTTAATTTATACTTTTAGTATGTCTCATGAAATTTAGTAAGTTAATGGCTTCAACTTAAATTTCAATATTTATTAATGTTTAATTTTTTTTGAAAGAAATAATTTTTTAGTTAAAAGTTTTTTTAGATTTAAAACCTAAATAAAGTAAAAAAATTCAAAGTAATAGAAATAAAAATTAAATAAGTTGAATTTATTGAGATTAATTCGAGTTTAGGTACCTTTCATTTCAATTAATTTTGGATTCAAATTATTTTGATATTAGTTTAGGTCCATATATTTAATTTTCAATACAAAATGAGACTTAATTGAAGGGATTAATTTTTAATAAGATTGGATCAAATTTCTGATTTCAAGACAACTTTTGCCATTTTTTAGTTGTATGATTCTTACATTAAAGATGTCTAATGTCAAATTGCTGTGAATCTTTACAGAAAAAATTATATCTATGCAACACAAGGAAAAACAGTTGAGTGGAGCAATTACTTTGAATGAAAAAGAGCCATAAGTTTGCACCAAAACGGCATCTCTCTTAATTTAGTTTCAAAGTTGCTATAAATAGTGTGATTATGTCCAATTAATATAAAAAGTTTCCCAGTTTTCTGGCTACTAATATAGACAAGTGTACAGCAACACAACAATTGCTCTGTTCATTCTTTTCTGTAATATTTTGGCTTCCTGAAAAAATGGAGAGAGCAAATTATGTTATCTGTATATGATTTTGGCTTATTTTCATTATAGAAGAAGGCAAATGATGATTAGAGATGAGGATCTTGGGCATGATTTTGGAGATGACTTCCAAACAGATGATGAAGAGAATCAGGCAGAGAGGTCCTTTGTAGGATATGATACAGATACTGATAATACACTTAACTTATCTACTAATAGCATGGACCTTAATAATATTCCATCATGGCCTCAGAGTTACAGGTATTTGTTCTTCTCTCCTTTTCTATATTGCACGACTAGGTAGCACGGATATGGACACGCGGAAACAGAATACTTGGACACGGACAGGGCGAAAGAATGTTATTTTAATGTTTTCTATGTTAAAAATGATGTTTCGTGTCCGTAACGTCAAGTTTCTGACACGTTTTTGGAAAAAGACGTTGGTTGAATGAAGTGTCCGTAGCTAATCCACGTTAACAAAAAAAGAGATTACAAAATATATAGTTTAAGTATATATATTATAAGGCTCGCTTAGTTGTTGTGCTGCTATCATTCAAGTTTGGAATATTATTATAAGAAGATCTCTAACTTAAAATGACTTTGTGCAGGGGTTCAATAGACATGCTTACTAGCCCATCAATCAGCTCATTGAAACTGAGTAATGTAGCGGGCATAACTAATCCCTTAACTTCATTTTGCAAGAGACGACCAAGTTCTGAATCTTCTTCTTCTCTACTAACTAAACCCCTCATTCACCACCAAGTTCCTGAAAAAGAAGAAGTTCCTATCTCAACATTGCCATCAAAGTTATCTGCATCAACTCAATCAAAATTCTCCTGTAATGAATTGCCTCCACCAACCAAACAAAGTTCCTTCGCCCAAGCAGTTCTAAATGGTAAGTTTTAAATCATGATTAAACCCCGTCTTTACGAAGCTCATCAATGTTTAATTTTGTAAAGTTGATTGGCTTGTTTATGTTTGTGGTGTGAAGGAATAAATATTCTATGTGGCATAGGACTCCTTACAACACCTTATGCAGTAAAAGAAGGAGGATGGTTGAGTCTATTAGTCCTCTTCCTGTTTGGCGTTCTCTGTTGCTATACCGGTACGTTACTCAAGGAATGTTTAGAAACCTCACCTCAACTCACAACTTACCCTGACATTGCCCAGGCTGCTTTTGGATTCGGTGGTCGTCTAACAATATCCGTAAGTTAAACAATAGTTGCACGAAAACTTCTCGATTCTTTTTGTTTGGCTATTCGTGTATGTTTTCGGAAATGCTTCTAAAACTATATATTTATAGCTTTCACAAAAAATACGGTTTTTGGCATTTACAGTTTCAGCATTTCCATTTCGTGCTGCATAACAAGTTGTATTGTATCAATGAACTGACAATTGGGTTGTGGCCAAATGCAGATATTGCTGTACTTTGAATTATATGTAAGTGCAAAGAATTCTTCATTGCGTGCTAACTTCAATTCTGTGCATAGAATGTAATTTGTTTTTGTGGTAGACTGAAAGGTCGATAGGTGTTTTGTGGCGTGTAGGCAGCTTGTGTGGAGTATGTGATTATGATGAGTGATAATCTGTCAACATTGTTCCCAGACACTTTCATGAGTTTCGCCGGCAGGAATCTTAATTCTCATCAAATATTTCCGCTTATAGCGACCATTATTGTTCTTCCCACTGTCTGGCTTCGAGACCTTAGTTTGCTCTCTTACCTATCAGGTTCACTGTTATAAGTTATAACCTTCTGTTTTATTCTATATTTTGCTTCCAGTTTCTCTTCATTTTCTAGAATTAAAATCCTGAGTGGTACCAAATATTTGTTTTATATTTCGATTTGGTATAACAACTTCAGCTCGTATTAAAAATTTATCAAAATTTTTATTTTATTTCAAGATAAAGTAATATGACAATCGGTGGCAGCATATTCTAAAGCTATGCTGTTATATAAGGCGCTATGTCCGATGGTGACTGATGTAGCAACATATTCTAAAAACATGCTTCATTAAGTCGCTAGTCAAATCGAAAAGTAATAGTACTATCACCGAAATTAAAATTTTGATACTACTTCGATACAAGTTGAAGTTTGTACCAAATCAGAACACAAGGAAAATGTTTAATACCGGTCATATTTTTAACATAGACAAAGTGAGGTTATAGTTGATAATCTTTGAAGCCGTTGTGTTCAGTTGGAGGAGTTGGCGCGACAATTTTGATGTCCGTCTGCTTGTTATGGGTTGGGACAGTGGACAAAGTTGGGTTTCATCACAACGGAATAGCTCTTGATCTTGCAAAACTACCATTTGCTGTTGGTATATACAGTTATGGTTTTTCAGGGCATGCAGTGTTTCCAAATATTTACTCCTCCATGAAAGATCCATCCGCCTTTACATCAGTTCTAATTATCAGGTTAACACAGAGTTAACATTCTGTTTTTCTTTCTTATAATCTATGTGGTACGGAAACTCGTTTAGTCCTATGTTTCGGTGTTCTATTTTTTCATTTCCTGATCATGCTTCAGCTATTTTTGCAGCTTCATATTTTGTTGGTTTATGTACACTGGAGTAGCTATATGTGGGTTTCTGATGTTTGGTGACACCATCAAATCCCAGTTTACATTGAACATGCCCACACAACTTGTGGCTTCTAAGATTGCAACCTGGACAGCAGTATGATCATTTATTTCCAATTAATAATCTTTCTCTATATTTTAGAGTTTTTAAACGGTCATGTTACAGACGATCAAAACAATAGCTGGAATGCAGCTTGAATTTTTAGGTGAATTAGTCATTTGATAAGGTATTAAAGTATTTATGATTGAAAGAATTAGAGTTTCGATCCTTGGCAACGCTATTTGAGCACAAGATAAATTGTATTTGTGCTTGTTTACAACTCAATGTGCATTCGAAATAATAAAAAACCACCAAAGAACTTAAACTTTTAGGTGAATTGGTTATTTGACAGATAGACTAAGGTTTTAGGGTGCGGATTTTGCAGGTTGTGAACCCGTTGACAAAGTATGCATTAACAATAACACCTGTTGCATTGAGTTTAGAAGAACTTATGCCTTCATCAAATCGGTTTAAATATTGCAATGCATCGTTGATTATCAGAACAAGTTTAGTGATTTCGACTTTAGTTGTGGCGCAGACATTTCCATTCTTCGGTAACAAATTTCTGCCTTGACAGATTTTCTATTTCTCTGTATCCATCCCTCAAAGTTTCAGCTAAAATTGCAATTTATGAGACTGCAGGTTTTGTGATGGCATTTGTAGGATCTTCACTTGCAATGCTTGCTGTAAGTTTTTTTTATCATACACAATCCTCCTTTAACTTGTTTTAATTATTTGGGCCATCTTCAACTCAAAATACTTAAAATAGCGTAAATTACGCTAAAATAATGTAGTTATAAATATTTTTATTTTCAACCATTAACTCTATCTCTAATGTTAAATAGAATACACCTGTATTTTCTTTTGAATTTATTTTTATACCATTATGTGTATATTAAACAAAAATTTAGGATTATTTTATAAAAAGACAGCGCTTCTATAATTTAGCGCTATCCTATAGATTTACACCATTTTAGTATGAACCCGGACACCAACTTTACACGCGTAATGGCGTTTAACGCATTTTGGGGTTGGTTGAATATGTCGTAATGGATTGATTTCTGTGATGAATCAATTTTATGGCAGGCTGTTATATTCCCATGTGCATGTTATCTCCGGATACTCCGTGGAAGATTAACCAAGTTTCAGGTGAAAATTCTTCACTTCACTCTAATTATGAATTTCAAACATAGTAAGTTATAGTTGTAAGGATAATTAATTTGTGAATTTTTGAGTATCAATAGATTTTTGTGTTATTATCAGGTAGCAGCTTGTATTTTTACCATTAGCGTGGGACTGCTTACAGCTTGCTTTGGTACATATTCATCAGTTAAAAGAATGGCTGATAGAGCTCTTTGATGGAAACAATTTCTCACATCTATATGTAACCGGAAAAATTCAAGTCTAGTAGTAGTAGTGATTTATATAGTATATAGAGTGTATTTTACAATTTTAGAATAGTAAATTTGGCTCACAGGAACTCCAACCAGGCAAAAGTTTATGTTAAATTATTTTTGGTTGATCGATAATTTCCGAAATTTTCTTTTATTGTGTACGGTTATGAAGAATTCCCCCCGCCCTACCTTTCTTTCGCACCTGCTCGTGGCTAAAAATAGTGTCAAAATATAATACTGCTAATTTAGCAATGAGTTTGTAAGAAGATGATTATCATCAGGATAGCAATTTGTGTCATTGTTTCATAAACATGTTTTGTGTCCGTAATAAAAAAAATGTTTTTTTCAATTTAAATATTGTCGTTTAATTAATCGTGTCAAAATGTCAAACTCATACACGGCATATTTATTTAACGGGTTAACACGTGTCAAACATCAAACTTGTTTCTTAAAAAAATATCATAATAGATATTATCTGTTTAACTTGTTTAATACATTTATTAATAACATATTCAACTCATTTAACTCATTTATTTTATTAACTGAGTATAACCGAATAATAAACTTCTAAAACAACCATATAATTTGATACAACAAACAACAATTTTTTTTCGATATTTACAATAAACAACAATTAATAAATTTTATAGGTTATATGAGTACATTTGGTCTCATATAATAATTTAATTAATTAACATAATTAACAAATAGGTTTAAAAATATTTTAAACGGGTTAGACTAATTTAACCTCATATAAGTGGCTAATAATCACCTACGGCCCCTGACTTTAGGGATACCTTACGACAACCCCCTGATCTAAAAAAACGATCAGTAAACCCCCTGATCTTTGTGGCGGCGCCACCTAAACCCCAAATATGATGAAAATACCCCTGACGCCGTCTTTTTCAGTCAACTGTCATTTTTTTTGAAAAAAAAAAACAAATCTGACGGCGCCACGTCAGCAAAACACCATAAAAATTTCAAACACCCAAAATACCCTTAATTTAATTTAGAAAAAGACAAAAATAAAATAAATCAACCCAATGTAAACCATTTGATTAACCGACCCAACCACCGCCACCCGACCACCGCCGGAAAATTTTCCGATCATCTTAGATGACCGGAAAATTTTTCGGCGGTGGTCAGGCGGCGGATTGGTCGGGTGGCGGTGGTTGGATCGTTTGTGGTTGGGTTGATTGAATTGTTTGGGTTAGATAGAGTTGGGTTAAGTTATTTTATTTATTTTTTAATTAAATATGGGGGTATTTTAGGTGTTTTAATTTTTTATGAATTTTTGATGACGTGTCAGCTGACGTGGCGCCGTCAGTTTTTTTTTTTGAAAGTCAGTTGACCAAAAAAGACGGCGACAAGGGTATTTTCGTCCAATAGGGGTTTAGCGAGCGCCGCCATAAAGATTAGGGGGTTTACTGATTGTTTTTTTTTATCAGGGGGTTTGTCGTAAGGTACCCCTAAAGTCAGGGGTCGTGGGTGATTATTAGCCCATATAAGTTCTATCTGAATCCGCTTAATTTTGTGTCATATCGTAACTTGTTATGATTAATTTATTTAAAATAAATAGCTAAGTTAACTATTTAATGAATTAAAGAATTTGTGTCTTTTTTTTTTGATAATTGGGGAGGGGGGGCGTTTGTGGGAGGAATCGAACCCACGACCTAACAGTTTGCTGCTTAGCACTTATACCATTTGAGGTATAGCTCATTGGTAAAGAATTTGTGTCTTAATCTTATTTATAAAAAGAAAAATGCTTTATAATCTAATATTTTAATCCACTTCTTTTAACCTTCTTTACGTGATAATATTTTATTCATCTATTTTTTTTAAAAGTGTATATCTCAATTTTTTTTTTAAATTTATCTAATTTTTTTATCGCCACAAAAAGTGGCGCAATAAGACGAGATAAAAATGATGGATTAAATAGCTAACACTCTCATAAAAATCTAACATTGGGATGGGAAACATAAAATGGGCGTACAATTTTAGGGACCCAACCGGGATCCAATGTCCTAAAATGAAAAGGCGAAGCATGTGCAACCACCTTATTGTTTAACCTTACTCGCCCATTTATATAAACTTTGGGATACTACTGAGCCATGATTGTCGCACCATGCGGTTGATTGGGTTAGCACACCAATCTAGTACAAACCATCATGTGACTTGTTTACCTTATGTTTGGTTTTTTGTTTATATCAACACATCAAAAATTCAATCAATATTTAATCTATGATTTACACTTTCAATCTTTCGGTTTCTTGTCCCTTTCCACTAATTAATACATTTGACATGATTTTCCATGCTAATTTAGTCACATTCTTTCACCACTAATTAATGCATTTGACATGATTTTCCATGCTAATTTAATCACATTCTCTCATTTCTTCACATTTATATATGTTAGGGAATGGCTTTTCCATTATTTGAATAATGAATTCGAGAAGATTAATTTTTAATTACTATTAAATATTTCAACAAAATAGATTTTATGTTATTGAAAATATAAATATCAAGTTGATTCTTGATTGTTAAAATAACAAAATGTAATTTGACGGTATATTGCTGGAGAGATAGAAATAGAGCCGCCGATTTTGTTGCGGAATATCAAGCTACAATTTTAATGTATCCAAAAAACCTCTACTTAATTTTTAATATTTTTCGAGAAGGCCCATTAGGGAAGACCTATTAGAAAGATCTATTTTGACATCCTCGTCCAATGTCAAGTACTGATTGCCACATACATATACGTTAGCTTAAATTTTTTAAAAAAATTTAAATTTAAATTTAGTCACCAATATGAATCAATTCAAAGTTTCATAGCTAAAAAGAATTAACCTGAAAGTTTATTGAGTAAAAATCAGTTACCCTCCAATATTCTTGACTCTTGATCAATTTTTCCACTGCGCCGCATGCATGCATGCATGTTTCTTTCTCACTGATTAATTATTTGATTAAGTGGGCACCAAAATTTGATGGTGAATGAAATTAAGAGGTTGAATTTAGTATAATCCTTATAAGTAGGCAGGGAGGCCCTTAGTTTCTAAATCAGTAGGCATTTATAATTGCTTCTTAAATTACCAACTACTAAACCAACTAATTTGATAGAATTTTAGTAAGCTACAACAATCATACAAAGGAATAACATGAATAATTATAGTGTTAATTCCTAAAAAAATTATGAACTTTGCATCAAATTTCATTTTAATCATGATTTGTAAAAACTGCCATTTAAAGGCAAGAACTTTCATATTGTTTCAAATTCATCATTTCAGTGTATTTTTATTGACTAAATTCTTCACTAAACCATTAATGAAAGACCCAAATTATTAATTAACATCAAATCTTATTATCTTTCAGGTAGAGTATCTATGATTAGAAATTTTTAATCAGATAAAATACACCGAATTTTACTTTGGTGATAGATTTGAAATAAAATGAAAGTTCGTGCCTTTAAATGACAACTTTTAAAGGTCATGATTAAAATGAAAATTCGTGTAAAATTCGTGATTTTTTTAAAAATTAACCCATAACTATATAAATATATATAGTTGATGTTTTTCTATTCAAACTCATCATATACATAAATTATCAATATTTTGTTTATTTATTTAAATGTAGCAAGTTATTACAGCAATTAAGTTTTATCACTAATCCAGTTGAATTCAGAAAACGCATTTAGTGTTTAAATTTGGTAAAACCTATGCGGAGGCCCTTCTACATTGCCGGTTTTGTTCGAGAGGCCCCTATCTCAAACTTTGTCACGTTCGGATCCCTGTACTTGACAAAATCCCGATTATAACACCCTTTTGTGGACGGAAAATAGCAAGTGTAACTCACTTGCGTTATGTGAGAGGGTGAAAACAAAAATTAGTCTAATTTTGTAACTTTTAGTCCCTATAAAATTATGTACAATACATATAAATTAAAGCACCTCAAAAGAACTTTTCCTTTCTTCTCTACATTTCTAATATACAGAAACCATGGATGGTTACATTTTCTCACTACCCTCTTCGTCGATTCCAACTCAACCACCACTTTCGATCTTCAAATTCCTTTTCGATAAAGATGGAAATCAATATCAGCTAATTAAAATAGAAAAATTAAAATCAATAAAATATTTCTCAAAGAAATAATAATATCAACAAATTAATATCCACCACATCATGCCGTCCAACCCAACATATACGTAATTGATACAACCACCGCATACCACTGACTTATAACTACATCTTATAATCAAACTGAACTCTTATTACTTGAAATTTAAGAACAAATTTTCAACAAGATTTGATTTAAGAACATCACTTACAGCGTTGGGCATTGAAAAAGTTGAGAGCTTTTATGGAGGGCGAGAGTGTAATTATCCATCGGCGGTTTGAGTGGTGGTGACGGGGAACTGTTTTAACGATGAGGGCAATCAAACCGGCGACTAGGAGAGTCCCCACCGTTACGGCTGACAGTAATGCACCTAAGATCTACGTATTTCTTCTTTTTCTTTTGCTCTGCTGGTCCTAATAGCCAAGTTTGTTGAGTTTCGTCTAAGGATCTGGATAGTGTAGCTCAGTTGAGTTCGTTGAAGTTTCTGCTCCGGTCATCGTCTATGGCGAGTCTGCCATGTTGGTCTCTAGTGGGCCTCTCCATCTGCCGTACATGGTGATGGTTGAATGGTAATGATGGAGGAATTAGACTGTTTTACTCAAAAATAAAGCAACTGAGTTTTGAATTAGAAAAGACGATTGCAAAGAAGATGGAAAAATAATGATTTTGCCATCAAATTTGTTTTGGTTTACATTTTTTTATTAAATTGTGATTTTATGTGATATAAGTACTAAAAATTAGTGCCACGTGGACCTCAATACATGAGAAGGACCGCCACATCACCTTTTTCTGTTAACTAACGGAGAGTGAGTTACACATTCCATTTTCCGTCCACATAAGGGTTTTAAAATTAAATTATTGACAAGTATAGGGACCTGGACGTGACAAACTTTAAAAGAGGGACCTTTCAAACAAAACAAGTAAAGTACAGGGGCTTCCGCATGGGTTTTGCCTTTAAATTTTAGAAAGACTAATAAATTGAAAACTTGAAAAAAGACAGCACTATTCATCATTTTGAATTTTAATATTTTTCGTACTAGTACCATTGTACGTACTTCGCTCGTGGCTTGTAAGGTTACTCGATTTAATACAAAAGATATACTTTGAGTTTAATCATATCATTATAACTAAGATAATTAATTATTTATACCAGTATATTGTAATAATTTAATATATAAATAGAGATAATTGATTTTACCTACATTATTCGTAATGTACATTATATGTAATAGTTTTCGTGTTTTAGCTAAAAATAGTAATAGCAGATTTTATATCATAATAATATTTTATTTTATACAAACTAAGTATAACTTTTTTAATAAATAAAATTATGACTTTCGGAAAGTACTTCTCTTTTTTGTTTCCTCACAGATTTGTCATTTTAATTAAAAGAATAAAAAATGGTGTAACACATGGGTCAGCAAGCCAATTAAATTAATAGTTGGTCAAAATATCACCAAAACGACCTCGTTTGGAGTATTAACGGTTTAATATATGTTTGGACTATTCTGTCTGACGAGGCAAATACGGCACCGTTTGCTTCATTGCAGTATCCCTGTTTCTGTAGATCTATCTCCCTCGTAAAAATGAATTACCAGACAGAAAATAGAACTTTCTCACGATAATAAAATTCTCATCTGTCTCCAAACTCCACTACACATGTAACTCCGTAACCTCATTACACTATGAACACTCTTCTTCTTCTTCTTCTTCTTCACATTCCTTTCTTTAAACCCTCATTTAGCGGGTTTTTGCCACCACCACCGCCGCCACCGCAAACACTCATTTTGCCGCTCACAATCCAAGAAATCCCCGCCAACTCACTCCCCAGATCTCCATCCAAACTCCCGTTCCACCACAACATCAGCCTCACCGTCTCCCTCTCTGTCGGCACACCTCCCCAAAACGTCTCCATGGTTCTCGACACCGGCAGTGAACTCAGCTGGCTTCACTGCAACAAAACCACCACCTCTTACCCCACCACGTTCGACCCGACCCGATCAATCTCCTACCGTCCCATTCCTTGCTCTTCCTCCACCTGCACTAACCAGACCCGTGACTTCACTATACCCGCTTCTTGCGACTCTAACAACCTCTGCCACGCCACTCTTGCTTACGCTGATGCCTCCTCCTCTGAAGGAAATCTCGCCTCTGATGATTTTCGTATGGGTAGTTCGGAAATTTCGGATATGGTATTCGGGTGCATGGACAGTGTCTTCAGTTCGAATTCTGAAGAGGATAGTAAGAATACCGGGTTAATGGGTATGAACCGTGGGTCGTTGTCTTTTGTTTCTCAAATGGGTTTTCCGAAATTTTCTTATTGTATTTCGGGTTCGGATTTTTCTGGTGTTTTACTTCTTGGGGAATCCAATTTGACGTGGGCTTTGCCTTTGAATTACACTCCATTGATCCAAATGTCGACTCCCTTACCGTATTTTGATCGGGTTGCGTATACGGTTCAGCTTGAAGGAATTAAAGTATCGGATAAATTACTTGCGATACCCAAATCGGTCTTCGAACCGGATCACACTGGGGCAGGTCAAACCATGGTCGATTCGGGTACTCAGTTCACATTTTTACTCGGGCCGGCTTATACCGCGCTTCGAACCGAATTCTTGAACCAAACAGCTGGGATTTTAAGGGTTTTAGAGGATCCAGATTTTGTATTTCAAGGAGCCATGGATTTATGTTACCGGGTCTCGACTACTCAACGGGTTTTACCGCGGTTACCAACTGTGAGTTTGGTTTTTAATGGAGCCGAAATGACTATCTCGGGTGAGCGGTTACTGTATCCGGTTCCGGGTGAAATAAGGGGAAATGATTCGGTGCATTGCTTATCATTTGGGAACTCAGATTTATTAGGCGTGGAAGCTTATGTGATTGGGCATCATCATCAGCAAAACGTGTGGATGGAATTTGATCTTGAAAGATCAAGGATTGGACTGGCGCAGGTACGGTGTGATTTGGCTGGTAAGAGATTCGGTCTGGGCCTACAAAGGGCCCAACACGTATAGCTTAATTAATGAGTTTTTTTGGAGTTATTTTTGATTGGAGCATGAGATAACACGTGTGATAGATCTTTATTGAGTTTTAGAATCATGGATGGGTATGGTAATGTACTGCGAGGTTCATGGTAAGTAACACGGCTCCGCATGTTGATAGTGTCCATTCTCAGGTCCGTACTAGATTTGGAAGGTGTAATGTTGTAATCAAAGAAGCGACCATGGCAATAATTGATTCAAAATGGTTGAAGCCTATGAGATAGAAAATTGAAATTAGGTAATTATTTTCCTTCTAATTGTATATTATTTTGGTTGTAAAATTATTAGTGAAAATTATTTTTTTTCCAAGTAATCAAAATGGGAATTGATGATTCTCCTAAAAATCACCTAAATATGAGAAATTCTTACGTAGATTCAGTCTACCAGGTTATTCATGGACTAAACCTATAATATTATAACACGTCATTAAAATAATGGCACTATCGTAATATTACTATTTAAAAGTGTAAATAAGCAATAAACAAAATTACGATAGTGCTATTATTTTAATGACGTGTCATAATGTGATAGACTAGTTCACGGACGACGTGATAGACTAAATCTATTCTCTAAATATATTTAGTTCTCTCATCAGAAATGGTAAAAATTTTATTTTTTGAATAAAATATTACAGTTAAATATAATTTAATACTTATAATTTGTAGTTATATTTAATTAATTACTTAATGATTAAATAATTATAACTTAGTTTTACACGTTATAATATTAAAATATATTAATCATTTACTATCCATGATAAAAATAATTATAGACTAGTTTTATCATAGTTATTATAAGAATTGACTTATGTTATCATTAGTTTTAATTTTTATGTTGCGTTAATTTAAATAAATTAATAAATGGTTATTTTAGATTTTTTATTGTATTAATTTAAATAAATTAATGTGATGTTTATTTTAAGTAATTTAAAAATAAATGAAGTTTTAAATGATATAAGATTTTATAATTAAAAAAATTAACAGCCTTTTTATGATATAAATAATACTATATATAAAATTAGGACGAATATGAATACAAATAAGTTTGTGGGTGTAATTGGTAAAAAGTGTATAAAATATTAAGAATTTAAAATGATTAAAATATTAAAAAAATGAAAAGTATGTTTTTTTGGTGAAAAATTTGACGACTCTCATTGGAGCCAAATTAAGAAATGGTGTACAAAATTAAGATAATTTTCACCAACCGTCTCTGAATTTTCATCTCTCTTCTCCAACCGTCCCTGAACTTTAATTCGTATCCCAAGTGTTCCTAAACTTTAATTTCATATCTCAAAGGTCCCTAACATCATTTTTATGGTAACTCTGTGCAATATGTTGACCTGTAAACGTGAATAAGCGCTTAGGTGGTGCAAATTAAAAATGGTGAGATGACGGTTATATGGAGAAATAAAAAAAAAATAAAGACGTCTAGTCATATTTTAAGATCAGCATAAGACTGAGTCATTATAAAAGTGACGTTGGGGACCTTTTGGATATGAAATTAAAGTTAAGGAACAGTTGGGGTACGAATTAAAGTTAAGAGACTGTTGGGGGAGAAAGACGAAAGTTTAGGGACAATTGGTGAAAATTACTCATAAAATTAAGGAACAAAGGATCAATTCACCCCCTCAACTTGGCACGAAATATCAAATGAGTCATTCCCGTCGCTTTTGGTACAAACAGACCCAAAACTTGCGTTTTCGTATCGAATCAGCCCCTTTTTTATTCTTGCCCACTCTCAACCTGTGTTTGAAACACACTCTCCTGGTTAAAAGTCTAGAATAGTGCTTATTATTTTTAAAAATTACAAAAT
Organism: Mercurialis annua; assembly: GCF_937616625.2. Lineage (NCBI taxonomy): Eukaryota > Viridiplantae > Streptophyta > Magnoliopsida > Malpighiales > Euphorbiaceae > Mercurialis > Mercurialis annua. The sequence continues at coordinate 10,383,802 of NC_065570.1, forward strand.
AATACCTGAATTTAAAATAAAAACTAAATTTTTTAAAAAAAAATTGAAGGAGGAGCAGCTCAGCTGCTCCTCCTCAGCTCCTCCGGCTGCCGGAGGAGCATTGCTCCATCGGAGGAGCAGACCCATCTGGGTCTGCTCCTCCATCGGAAGAGCAGACCCAGATGGGTCTGCTCTTCCCCGTGGAGCAGACCCATCTGGGTCTGCTCCTCCATCGTGGAGGAGCAGATCCAGATGGATCTGCTCCGGCGAAGAGCAGACCCGATGGGTCTGCTCTTCACTGTGGAGCAGACATCTGGGTCTGCTCCTCCATCGTGGAGGAGCAGACCCAGATGGGTCTGCTCCGGCGACGGGTCTGCTCTTCCACGATGGAGGAGCAGACCCGCTGAGATTGCGAAAAAAAAAACGCGATGAAATTTTTTTTTTCGAAAAAAGCGATGAATTAGAGTTAATTGTGTTTTATTAGAGTGAATTAGGGTATAATTAAGAGTTTTGATTAAGTAAAATATAATTTTTTTTAATAAATTTAAATAAAATGTAATTAATTCGAGTTAAATGTGTTTAATTAAGATATAATTATAGTTTTAATTAGTTAGGATATGATTAATTAAGTTAATTAAATAAAATTAACAAACTCACTCTCTCAATGGCTCTTTTGATACGAAAACGCAAGTTTTGGGTCTGTTTTTACCAAAAGCGACGAGAATGACTCATTTGATATTTCGTGCCAAGTTGAGGGGGTGAATTGATCCTTTGTTCTAAAATTAAGTGTCTCCTCTTGGAGATGTCCTTAGAATGAGTGAATTATTTGTTTGATTAACTGTATGGATATTTTGAAATTATCGCAATCGTTTATTATTTTAAGTCTATTTATTAATTAGGTTTGAATCATCTTTTTTCTCTTTTATATTTGTTGTAATATTAATACCGATTGTTGAATATTTGATATTAATTGTCGTGATCGGCTCATAACCGGATTGGTATGCGCAGCGGAATCGAAAATATTTTGTAGGTATTTAATTATGGATTGATAAATATTTTAAGGTAATTAAGTCGTGCCACGTGTCGTGATTTCCGATAAATTAAATTAAGGAGAATTTAATTTAATTATATCGGAAATTCAGGATAAAAATTTAATGAGTCAATTAGCGGAATTTAAGGAGTTAATTTTAAAAATTTGGATGTGGAGACATTTTAGGGCTAAATTGTAAATTTTGAAAAGTTTAGGGGCTAAAGTGCAAATTAGCCAATTAAGCCCCGAAATTAGAAATTTGAGGATTTTCGATGGAAATATATATTTTGAGTTAGTATTTTTATTCGGATATAAATAATACGTATATGAAGTAATAGAAAGATTAATTGAATAGGTTTTGGATTAAATTGAAACTTTTGAAAAGTTTCAAGGACCAAATGACAAGTTAGCCATTACATATATATAATCCAAACCTTCAGTGCGAAGGTTACAGAAACATCATCTTCATCTCTTTTTCTTTAACAAACGGCGATACCGTATCGTTCCGTCGCTCGATCTCGTTTCTCGCCCATTTCTGACGTTCTATAACTCCAAACGATCGTATTTTGACGGGTAATCACGGTAAGCTTGACGTTTTATCGTTTAAACGGATATATTTTGAGTTATATCGATTCAAAGTTTTAGGCCACGAAACGATTTTATCGTTTTATCGAGTATAAAATTGATATATAGCGTTTTGAGCTTAGAATACGCGTTTTGGTTGAGTTTGGAGCGTTTTTACGTATATAGCCGGTCGGAAACCCCGGAAATCGATTCCGGGGGATCGTGCACGACAGTACACGATCGTGCACTTGTGGTACACAAACGTGTACCATCAATGGTGCACGAACGTGTACCAAAGTACACGAACGTGTACCAATATATGGTACACGACCGTGTACCAAGGTACACGACCGTGTACCAAGGTACACGACCGTGTACCATCAAGGTACACGATCGTGTACCCCCATACACGAACGTGCACCCTCCGATTCTCGCACCCCGATTCTTCGTACCTCGATTGAATTAATTGAATATCATTTAATATGTATAGTTAACCTAATGAGGTTAAACGGGAGTTGAATTAGAAGTGATTTACGATCCGTAAACGAGTTTGATACCGTTTATCGAAGTATACGTGAGAAGCACGACGATTAATGAAAGTAAAACGTGTCGAGTCTTGAGTCTAGAGTCAATCTTAGAATATGATTCTAATACAAATCAAATGTTTTAAAAATTATTTTAGATCCGGCGAGGCAAGAAGCAGCCGGACCAGTAGTTCGGGAAGTTTGACGTATCTAAGCCCCGACGTATTTTTTGGATAAGCGTTTTCTGTGAGTTTATACTATTTGCTTTTAAAGTATTTATTTAAGCAAATATTTTATATTGCTTTATATTGTTTTGCATGATTGCGATGCGAATCCTTTTTATGAATTGCATATGCTTGATTTGAAACCAGTATTGATCCGATGGAACGTGCTACCTATTGGGCGACAATAGGACTGTGTGATCACCAGTTTTGATATGACTCTGCTGGGAGCTGATGATGAATATGAAATTTACGATTGGGTTTATGATTTTGATACGAGAGAGCACTCGGCTACGGTGTAGTCTGGAGTCCCCGTATCTAGTGGCTGGGCCACCAGCGAGTTGGACTCGCAATTGATATTTATGATTGGGTTGCTCGATTGATTATTAGTATGTTTGAGGATTAAGGTTTCATTCGGATCCTGTACTTGGCTGCATACGATTGAATATCGTTTTATGTTATATATGAATACTTATTAGTAAATGTATGAACTCACTCAGTATATCCCAATATACTGACCCCTCACAGATTTCCTTACAGGATAAAGACGCTTTGAAGCAACGGACTTCTATCCTACTTCCAGAAGTCTGTATTTTTTAGTATGTAAAGAAACAGTACTTTACTCTTAGAGCTGCAGTAGATAAGTATTTTGCCAGTCAGCTTGTATGTATAGTTTTTTGTAAATATAACTTTAATGTTTTAAAGTTTTAAACGTTTTACGCTTGCTGCGTTGTGATATTTGTATTTGCCAGAGGATATGTATGCCTGGCATGTGTGCTTCTGCATGACACGTGTTTATGTATGTCATGCATGACGTATATGTTTCGAGAAAAATTATTTTACGTTTTTAGGCTTGCTACGGGTTTCGGAGCAACCACTCCCATTCCCTAGCGCCGGTCTCGGCCCTGAGATTGGGTCGTGACAAGCTTGAACTTGGTTATCTCTGAACGATTTCTTGGGTTTGCTTCAGTGGGCGAATCTCTTGGGGCTCGACCCATTATATTATTTTGGTATTGAGTTTCCATCGTTAAATCTTGGCCAAATGTCGTAAAAAGGCCAAACCTTTCATAAAAGTTTCACAAAAGTCATGACCTTTTAATTTTGTCAATTTTGGCCAAAAACAGATTATTTAGTTTCAATTGTGGCCAACTCTCAATTTGATTTCAATTTGTCTATATGGCGTCTACGTGGCATGCACATATATTGAAAGGTCGGGACTTTTGTGAAACCAAATAATCCATTTTTGTCCAAAATCGACAAAATTGAAAGGTCAGGACCTTTGTGAAACCAAATAGTCAGTTTTTGGCCAAAATCGACAAAATTAAAAGGTCAGGACTTTTGTGATACTTTTGTGAAAGGTTTGTCCTTTTTACGACATTTGCCCTTAAATCTTCCATAAGTAAACTAATATCATGGTATTTATGCCTTGTTTGATTTTTAGCTTCATTTGGCGAAACTCTTCACTTTTTCGGCGAGTCTTTTCAATTTTTTTTATCCTTTGGCACATGTCCATCATGGTTCAAGGATCTTGAACATGTATCATCATAGTCTCCACGTGTCTTTCATCCTAAATGTGTTGTAGCATTTCAACCCTTTGATTTCTCAACCGTCATTATTATTTTCTTGGGATGCGTGCGTATTACATACTTCATCATCTTCTTCTTCATTTTCATTTTCTACTTAAAAACCTTATTTTCTCAAGCTTGAAATTTATGTTCTGAATTTTTTCTTGCTATTGCTTTTCTTCAAGATTCCTCGTTTACGAGAAGAGTCTAACTTTGCCTCTAAATTGTTGTCGAAGTGTAAGGCAGATAATCCTAAATTTTCTGATTTAGTTTTATCTCAGCCATCGGGTTTTGCCTTTTGCGTATCCTCGTGTCGACCTTGAAGGTATTTTGTCTAACTTTATTTATTTTTATTTTACTTGTAGGATATTACTACCTCACTTGATTATCTTCATTCTGATTTTGATGTAGACATGTCTACTCTAATGGGTGAAGCGAGTTACCTCCCTTCGGTGCACGTTGATTCGGTCACCAATGATGCTCTTCTGGAAGATCTAGAAGTTTCTCCTACTTCAGAGGTGCCATAAGAGGTTCTGGAAACCGATCATGGTGAGCCTCTTCCTCTTGGCCTGGGTTATAGCTTGGTTCATTCTACCTCTGAGCATGCGGCAGACCCTCCTGCTCGAAAGAGGAAGAGGAAGCTTATGAAGAAATCATAAAAGGAGTCCTCCTCGGAAGGGATGTGAAGGTTCAAATTGAATTTATTTAATAAATTTAAAGTTACTTAAAATAAGTAGGGAACAATTATAGTTGATTTATTATAACGACAAGGTCTGCAGTTCGAAGTGGTAAATTGTTTAAACAATTTACGAAATGACATAATAACGAGAAAATGAATTAATTAAATGTATATTGTCGAAATTATTTAATAAGTGTGTGTATTATGTCTAGAGTCAACTCTAGAGTTAAGGGTTCATTATTTGAATTGTGTTTTGATAATTGAATCCTAACTAGTTCTGACGAGTTATCGAACTACCGGGTCGGGGGACCACAAGAATCTAGCAGGATTGACAAATTTTGAGATTTTCTTTTGGAAAATAACAGTTTCTGTGAGTTTGCATTTTACTTTTGAATATTAATTTAAAAATATTTTATTATTCCAATTATTATTGTAATAGTATATGACATACATATAGTATTGCTCTAAAAAGTGATATTGATCCGATGGAACTTGCTTCCTATTGGGCCTCAATAGGACTATGTGGGCACCAGTACTAAATATAGAATACACATGTAATATAAAGATCGATCATGTTATAGGTCTAAGGCGACAGTACATAGCTCACGCCCTATACCTCGATACAGATCTGAGGTGACGGTACATGGTTCACGACCCAAATACCGTAGTAAGTGAAACTCTGCGACGATGGTCCAATATGCACGATCCAGACTTATTGAATTATGTTGTGGTTTATGAATTATGGCAGGTTTCAATATATGTGGATCGAGATTTAGGGTTTCATTCGGATCGAGTATCTGGTTATATTTTCACATGATTTTACATACAATATTTTTTTTAATTAATACTCATTTGTAACTATGTGAACTCACTCAGTTTAAACTGGCCCGTTGATATTTCTCCCTTTCACGTAATTAGCAATTTTGGTGAGACCAGGCTTGCATTCTTTATTCTGGAAGTCACTCTGAAAACTACTTTTAATTCGAGAGCTGCAGTAGTTGGGTATTTTAACTCAACTATCATTAGATTATTTTATTTTAATGCAATTATAATATGGAACTATTGTATTTATATAAATTGATGGCTGCGTGGTTTATATTATATGAATGACTTTCTCGGTTGCTTATATACTAAACTGGTTTACATAATAAAGATATGGAGTTTTAAATGGCGATTATATTAATGAGACAAGTGACGAATGCCTTAGTTTCTAGTGTTACAATACCGGTTTTTGAGAATATGTTTTCGAATGATAAAAAAAACGTATTGCATATATTATATTGCTTTCAAAAGCAAAAAATTTATGGTGATCTCAGGTTTGCTACGGGTTTTAGAGCTAACACTTCCATTTTTCATCGTCGCTCTCGATCCGAAATTTCAGATCGTGACACTCCATTTCTTTCAAAACTAACCAGACTGAGGTCATCCATAAGTCTGGGCGAGCGCCCCTGAAACCCACTTCAATCACACCGATTGAATGATAAATTTTTGAGCAAATTACGCTGAGATCCCTGAGGTATACCATAATTAACAGTTTGATACCCTTTATTTCAAAAGTTTACTTAATAGTCTCTCAGTTTCAATTTCGTTAACTATTAGGCCCCTCTGTTAATTTAGACATTTACTTTCAAACGATTTGGTACCCCGCTTTTAATTTCGTGAACGATTTGGTCCCTCACTTTTAATTTCGTGAAACGATTTGATACCTCACTTTTAAACGTTTTGGTACCTCAGTTTGAATTCCGTCAAATGATTTGGTCCCCAAAATTAACGGAAGGGTCTCTCAGTTAACAAAATTAAAACTAAAGAATCATTAAGTAAACTTTTAAAATAAGGGGTATCAACTATGGTATATTTTAAGAAATTTAGCGTAATTTGCTCTAAATTTTAATCAAAACCTAACTGACTAAATAAAAAAAGAAAAAAAAGTTCAAAATTTAGCCGATCGTGTAGGTCATTCGGTTGGTTCAATTAAAATTGACAAAAAATACTAAAAACAATACAAAAGAAAAATTAAAATTTGAATTTTTGAGTAGGTTCGACTAATTTAAATAATTAAATTTCAAAGCGAATCCACAAGTGATAATCAATTTTTTTTTATTAAAATCAAATCGAACGAACTTAAACTAAAAACCAAAACGACCGAATTAACACGCAGCCCCCCCTAGATTTGAGTAAAAAGTAGACACCTCTCAGTTTGTATTGTATTATTTGATCCTGCCTACCCAGAAAATAACCAATCAAAAACAATTTTGGCCTATGATAAATGTTTTTTGCTGTTGGGACATATAGTTGGTACAACTAAATTTAACCTCATGTGAACTTTAGGGTTAATGAACATATAAAATGCATGGTTGGGCATGAGATTGCCTCTATTTTAATCAAATTTGAAACTCAATTAAGTTTGCATCACTCTTTAATTAAATTAATCATCCAATTAGTTCATTGCTTATAAATTCCTTCAAGCACAACTTCTCAACTAACCAGAGTTTCGTATCTAATTTTTCTTTCATGAACTTTGCACATCTTGATAGTAATACATGTCTAATTTCAAAAAGAAAAAAAATATTTTATAGCCCTATCAATTTGTACCACCTTTCATTTTTATTATTATTAAATTTCCATTTGCTCTATTCTTTTTAAAAAGTGTAAAACTCAAAAAGAATTAATATCTTCACCCATTTATTGCAACGTCAAACGGTACAATAAAATCAGTTGAAAAAGTGAGGTAAATAGCATTATTTTTTCAAAAAATTTATCTGCAAATTCTCGATTCATTCAATGTCATAAATTTTTAGTCTATGCCGACTTAATAGTTGATACCGCCCTAATAATATCAGAACTCCAAGCATCGCCTAACGAATGCTATGCTCGCCCAACGGGTCTCCAAACCTCCCATCGCCCAGTCTGTCTCGGGCGGACTCATCCAGGTCTACCATCTAGGCGACCTCATCCACTCTGTTCCCTGAGACCCACTACCCGGGATAATCGGGAACGTGCCTTCACCATTATCAGTAATCGTGGGACAAACCCACGATTTACCAGATAACAACCGCCATAAACTCATTATAAAAGGAAGCCACCGAATGCTGAGAAGGGTAAGCACAAATCAGACTTAAATACTCTTACACTCATTTACCTACCAAAAAACCCTCTCTGACTTAAGCATCGGAGTGGCTTTCAGGCTGAGCAAGCCTGAGGTCCTTTGAGCTTATATTTGTTACTTGTGCAGGAAAAACAGTACGGGCGACCCTTTGAAGATCGACCTGTATCATTTGGTGCGGTGAGCGTGGAACTTATCAGTTTCGTCGTTCCTTTTAGATACTTTTTCAGAATTTGCTTTTTCAAGAATGGATCCCCTACAAGATAACACTCTACCAGCTACCAACAGAGAAGACAGGGAAACAGAACCACCGGCCCTAAATCTATTCCCCCCAACCAGCGAAGAAGGAGAAACCAGCGACCCCCTGACGACAAGACAGACGATACCTCCGATAGCCATAGCACCTGAGGAAGAGCCAATCAACAACCAAGCAATGTTCAAGGCTTTCCTAGAAATCACCAGTCTACTCAAAGACATCAAACAGAGTATCTCGTTAAAGCCGCCGGAGCAGGGATCAGCGAAATCACCAGTACAGAAGTCAACGTCAACTATGGACAAAGGAAAAGAACCGATGCAAGAGGAAGGTGCCCCGGAAAACTCCGCAAAGAAACAAAACGCCCCAATAGTAATTCCAGACGAAGAACGTTGGATGGATGAACAACACACCCTCAAAGGCGGAGAAGAGCATCTGGAGGAAAAAGTCCGCCAAGTCATGAGCAGGCTTGGAATAAGATGTGAAGACGTAGACATCTCTCTGCGAAGTGACTCACCACTTGCAGATTTCATCATCTCTCACGATTTCCCTACAAAGTTCAGATACCCTCCAAATTTAGAATCATACGATGGAACAGGCTGTCCCAAGAGCCATATTCACAAATTCCAAGCAGTGATCAATGTTCAGACAAACTTAGATCACGTACTATGCAAACTTTTTCCTACTACCTTAAAAGGTCTGGCGCAGGAATGGTACCAGAGTTTAAAGCCAGGATCAGTGCTGACGTTCAAACAATTCTCAGGACTTTTCCAGGCTAGATTCGTAGCATGCATCCCTCAAAAGAAGCTGTCCACAGACCTGCTGGCCATCATGCAATGGGAAGGAGAGACACTCAGGAAGTATGTAGAAAGATTCAATAAGGAGGCGATGCAGATAGAAGACCTCAGCCAGGAGATCGCCTACACAGCATTACTCAATGGAACTACCAACTCCGACCTACGAAAGGAATTGTTGGCTAAATCACCAAAATCATTTACCACACTGATGACCATCGCACATACACAGATCAGAGTAGATGATGGCCAGAGAGAGATAGAGAATCGCCTCGGACGGGTAGAAGAACGAACATTTGCAGAAAGAAGAAATGGGGACAGATCGCCCACAGGAAGGAGGTTCGGAGAAAAAGGCAACGACCATTTCAGAAACAAAAGGAAAAAAGACGAAGATAGGCGATATACACCCCTGAACACAACCAGAACCAACGTACTGTTTTGGGTAAAAGACAGCCGAGAAAAGGTCAGATGGCCAAGGAAGATGAACGCTGCATCAGCCAGCAAAAGAGACAACAGCAAATACTGTGAATTTCACAGAGACAACGGCCACACCACAGATGAATGCTGGCACCTGAAGGAAGAGATAGAGAAGCTGATAGAAAGGGGATCCCTTTCCCAGTTCATAAAAAGGGATACCGAAGCCAGAGAGACAGAGTCGGAAAGAAAGAAAGAGCGGAAAGAAGAAACCGCCAGAAGACCCAGACCAGAGCCAACAGGCGTGGTTAACGTAATAATGGGTGGATCGACCGGAGGAGACAGCAATACTACAAGAAAGAAAGCTGCAAGAACAGTCTACTCAGTTAGCCCGGGTGCACCAAATGCTAAGAAATTCAGAAGCGTATCTTTTTCGGAGGGCGATAGTCATGGCTTATCAGTTCCCCATGAGGACGCCCTAGTTGTCAAGGGGCGACTCAACAATTTCGAGGTATCTCGGATGCTGGTAGACACGGGAAGTTCGGTAAACATGATCACAATGGAGGTGTTCGGCAGAATTGGACTCAAGAAAGAAAATTTGACACATGTCTCTACTCCACTGGTGGGGCTAGGAGGCAAATCTGTACAGGTGGAAGGATCACTGGAGATAAACATCCAACTGGGAGATGGAGAGATCTACAAAGAGATCCGAGCAGAATTCATGGTGGTCAATATGGACTTCGCATACAACGCAATTCTCGGAAGGCCACTTTTGCACGATACGTGCGCATCCATTTGTATGAGGTACCTACTGATGAAAATCCCAACCAGAGAAGGCGACGCCGAAGTCAGAGGATGCCAAAAGTCAGCCAGAGAAGCATACTTTACAGCTCTCAGGAAAGTACATATAACCTTGCCAGTACTAACAATGGAACCTCCAGAGAAGAAAGAAAGGGCGGAGCATTATGGGCGAACCGCGAAAATCGAATTATCCCCAGGAAAGGAGATAGAAGTGGGAGATGAGCTAGAAGAAGAAATCAAACGATCTCTGACAGAAAATCTCAGATCGCTTGGAGACTCCTTTGCCTGGACAACAGACGAACTGATCGGAGTAGACCCGGACGTCATATGTCATCGGTTAAACATAGCGACCGACGCGAAGGCAGTGATACAGAAGAAAAGAAGGCACTCGCCCGAAAAACAACTCGCCATCGCAGAAGAGGTCGCCCGGTTAAAAGCAGCAAACGTGATCAAAGACGCCTATTACCCCAAGTGGGTAGCAAATGTGGTGATGGTAAAAAAGTCCAATGGCACTTACCGAATGTGTGTGGACTTCACAGATCTAAATAAAGCATGTCCCAAAGATAGTTTCCCGCTCCCACACATTGATCAGTTAGTAGACTCCACAGCAGGTCACGCCCTCTATACATTCCTAGATGCCAAGGCGGGATATCATCAGATACCCATGGCACCTGAAGACCAGGAGAAGACGGCCTTCATAACGGACCAGGGATTATTTTGTTACAAGATGATGCCCTTCGGTCTGAAGAACGCAGGAGCCACATATCAGCGACTGGTGAACTCAATATTCAGAGATCAGATCGGAAAACACATGGAAGTTTATGTGGACGACATGATCATCAAAAGCATCCGAGCTGAAGACCACCCAACAGATGTGAAGATAGTCCTAGAGACGCTAAAGAGGTACCAGCTAAAACTCAATCCGGAAAAGTGCGTATTCGGAGTACCGGCGGGCAAGTTCTTGGGATACATGGTCTCTCAGCGAGGTATTGAGGCTAACCCAGATAAAATCGAAGCGGTCTTAAAAATGATGCCGCCACGAAGCATACATGAAGTCCAGAAGCTCAACGGCCGGATCACGGCTCTAGGTCGGTTCATGTCCTGCTCGGCAAAACGATGTCTACCTTTCTTCAAAACCCTGAAACAGATCAAGAACTTCGCATGGACAGCAGAATGCCAGCAGGCGTTTGAGGAATTGAAAAGCTTCCTATCCTCGCCCCCACTTTTGGCGAGACCAGATCCGGGCGACATGTTATATTTATACATCTCTTGCTCTGACGAAACAATAGCAGGAGTATTGGTATCGGAAAAAGGAGGAGAACAATACCCGATCTACTACATCAGCAAAGTACTCAGAGATGCGGAGCTGAGATACCCGAAGTTGGAAAAGCTGGCACTGTGCGTATACACCGCCACCATCAAGCTCCGACATTACTTCGAAGGGCACCAAGTCATTGTACGAACCGACCAACCATTACGAAAAATCCTCCAGAAGGCAGAGACAAGTGGACGCATAGCAGAATGGGCCGTCAAAATAGGAAGCCTGGGCGTTATCTATGAAGCTCGAAAAGCACTGAAAGCTCAAGCACTAGCCGACTTCTTCGCAGAGTTAACATTCAAAGAACCCATGGAGGACAAAACGACTCCTTGGGAGATACACGTCGATGGGGCAGTTTGCGGAGAAGGAGCGGGGATCGGAGTCGTGCTTAAAGGACCAGGAAGGATCCAAATGGAATACTCAGCAAGACTCGAATTTCCAGCTTCCAACAATGTTGCGGAATATGAGGCGCTGATAACAGGGTTGCAATTATGCGAAGAGCTCAATATCTCCGAAGTCCAGATCTATAGTGATTCGCAACTGGTCGTGAACCAAGTCTCAGGGAACTTCGAAGTGAAGGAAGTTACATTGAAGAAATACGCCAAGCAAGCCAAAACCTTCTTTGCCGATAATGGGCGATCCTGGTCGTTACAGCAAATACCCAGAGCAATGAATGGAAGATCAGACGAATTGGCAAAGTGGGCAGCAACAAAGAATTACGACTCAATGAGAAACATCCCTCATGAAATCAAACGACAGCCTAGCTTTCAAGAAGAAATTGAAGAAGGCGAAGTACTGATGGTAGAAGGGAAAGAAACCTGGATGACCCCCCTCACAGCATACCTGGCTAATGGAATACTCCCCGAGGATAAGAAGGAATCCAAAAGAATAGTGGTACTCTCATCAAAGTTCGGAATATACAACGGCCAGCTGTACAAACGGTCATTCACCCATCCCTGGCTAAGATGTGTGAACAAAGAAGAAGGAGAGTACATCATGAAAGAATTACATGAGGGGACCTGCGGAGCACATGACGGAGCATCAACACTGGTCAGAAAAGCACTGCTACAAGGCTATTATTGGCCCACGATGAAAGAACAAGCTACAAATCTAGTAAGGGGATGCGGGCCTTGCCAGCAACATGCCTTGGTACCGAGAAAGCAAGCTTCAGAAATGAAACCCATCGGCAGTGCATGGCCGTTCGCCCAGTGGGGTATGGACATCCTGGGACCTCTCCCTTTGGCCACAGGACAACGGAAGTTCCTGGTAGTGGCAATCGACCACTTCACCAAGTGGATAGAGGCAGAACCACTGGCAAAAATCACCCAACAACGCATAACTAACTTTTTCTTTAGATCTATCTTGTGCAGGTTTGGAATACCGAAGGTGCTGATCACAGACAACGGAAAGCAGTTCGACTCAGCAAAGTTTAGAAAGTTTTGTGCCGAGTATCAGATCGACCTAAGGTTCACTTCGGTTTACCATCCACAATCAAATGGGCAAACCGAAGTGGCCAACAGAATCCTACTGGCCGGACTAAAAAGAAGACTAGACGAGTGCAAAGGAAGATGGGTAGAAGAACTCTACAGCGTCCTATGGAACTACCGTACCACCCCTAGAGAATCAACGGGCGAAACTCCATTCGCCCTAGCCTATGGAACGGAGGCTGTAATTCCTGTAGAGATCGGCGCACCCACGCCAAGGACAGAAGACAACCAGCTAAACCTAGAAGAAAACGAAGAAGAGCTCAGGAACAATCTGGATCTCCTGGTTGAAAAAATCAACAGATCAGACATCAGGATGGAAGCCTACAGACAAAAGATGGCCAAACATTTCAACAGCCATGTAAAGAAAAGAAAATTCAAATTGGGCGACCTCGTCATGCGAAAAACCGAAGTCAAAAAAGGAGAAGCAGGAAGTGGAAAACTGCAGCCAAACTGGGAAGGACCTTACACCATCAGCGAGGTCATTAAAGAAGGAACATTTAAACTCACTAACTCCATGGGAAGAATCATACCAAGGACATGGAACGCCAACAACTTGAGGAAAATTTAGTGACAATGGATCACCATCCGACATGATTAGTTATTCCTTAAGAATCAACATGATTAGTCAAGCGATGTTTAGTTTCAATATTGTATTTCAATTCCTCCAAGTGATGTTTAATCACAGCATTGTGTTTCAATTTCTACAAGTGATATTTCATCACGCTACTGTATTTGAATTTATGCAAGTATTTTAATTTACCCTTGCTCGGACAAGGAATTTCCACAGATATCGTCTCTTTACCATAATTACTGATTACTTAAAATATTTCCAAAGAGGAGAACTGACGAGTTCATTCCCAAAAAAGGAAAATACACAGTCAAAATATATATATCGCCTGGAATAAAGAGAACATAGAAACTAGCTATCTCAAAAATAAAGAAGGCAAAAAAGATATATATTAAGAAGAGGGCAAATGCCCCACAAAAAAAAAAAAAAAAATACAAAGGAAAATAAAATTCCTAACAAAAGAAAATATACAAATGTACAAAGTACATAACAAAAAAAAAAGAAAGGAAAATTCTTCCTATACAAAAACTAAAAAGAGGAATCTAAAGCTTGATGATCTCTGGCTCAACCTTCTCCGGGGCAGCCTCTTTGTTCCCCTCCAAAATATTTGGGACAGATAGCCCCTCCTGCGAATCCCGCCTGGCTGAAGAAGAAGCATCGACATGAATGTTGCCAGAACGGGTGGGAGAAGGGACATCGGCAAGACTAAGAGGATCGGACCCTGGAAGGATAGACTCCAGATCAGAAGGCCGATCCAATAAGTCCAGAGCAGCAAAAGGCCGCTCCGAAGATATAAGCAAGCCGAAGTCCTTCTCCTCAGGACTACCTCCCAAACCGGGAACAAGAGGCTTCTCGCCAGCCTTGGCAGGTTCCTGGACCCCTTGGGCAGACTGTTCGGCAACCTCAGCAGCACCTCCACCATTTTCAGACTTGATGGAGACAAACAAGTCTTGGGGAGAATCTGGCTCACTCTCACTGTTAACCCCCTCGGGAAAGCCATATAAGAATTCAACGTCCCCATCAGGATGACGCTCCAAGTAGGTACCCACGATGGCTTCAGTGAAGTCAGTCAGATCATTGGCTAGCTGGGCGGTGTTACGGCGACGCCTCTCCTTCTCACGAATCAGCCTGCCCCGCTTCAAATAAAGCCTCTTCTCAGCAACTGAGACTTTATCGTTAAGGGCCGTGACGGTGGTGTCGAACTCCTTCTTGAGATCGTCATAATCAGTACTTTTCAACACCACCTCTGCCGCCAGATTTTTATTTTCCTTCTTAAGGCGGGCGACCTCCTCAGACAGCACACGCTGCTGCTTCACAGCACTCTCCCTCTCTCTGGATAATCTATCCACATCAGCACGAAGAGAGTCCAGCTTCTGAGTGCACCCGCCATGTTCGCTGCGAAGGGAGTCATACTTTCCCTTCAGCAGCTTGTACTCCGTCTTTAACTTCACCTGCATCTCATCGTCGTTAAGACGGTTGGAGCGGTATTGACGGATGGCATAGGCAACCTAAACATAAAATAAAACTGAGTTAGAAAATAACCATAACAGGAAGAAAAAGGCAAAATGATAAAGTTAGAAAATAATCACCTTTGCCAGGTTGGAAAAACAATCGTCCATCAGTACGTTGTCCGGCCTCTTCAAATAATAGTCAACGTCCGAAGGGCAGCAGGAACCCCGGAAGATGTCGTGGGCAACGGCAGGACAACGCACAGTAGCATCGGCCCCATACTTTTGAAGGAGCAGGTCGACCTGAGTCACCATCACATCCCTCTTAGGCCTTTTCATAGAGGGTCCCTCCCCCTCAGTATCTTCGCCCCCTGAAGAAGGAGCTCGCCTTTTGCTGCCGGTCGAAGCAGCCGGGGCAGTTTGGGGAGCAGAAGGAAGGGATCTGGCATGCTTCTCCTTCGCAGGAACCTCCATCTTATCCTTCCCCTTACCGGTGTAAGAGGGAACAGCAGGAGGAGTAGAGCTGGTGACAGGTTCCTTTATCTGGAAGCCTGGCAGCACCACCCTAGGAGTAGGGGCAGATTCATCACCCTTCTGAGAAGAAGGGGGTTTGCTTCCAGTCGTAGAAGGAACATCGCCTCCTTTCTTGGCAGGCGCCTTCTTAGCCTCAGAAGTCGGCTTGGGAGCAGCTTGGGGAAGGGCCTCCCTCTCTCGAGCCTCCCGGCGAGCTCTCCTATCCTCCATGACCTTCTGCTGGAGCTCCTTGAAGTTCGGCACTGAAAAGTCAAAGGAAACAAAATTCAGAAAACGCCTCACAAAAATTAAAAGGGAATAAAAGCTTCATGGCACAAACAAGGTACCAGAAGGACTAAGAGGCATAGAAGAAATATTAAGAGGGGAAGAAAGAAGTGGTTCGCCCATGTCAGGGAACTCGTCTCCATTATCAGGCGATGTCTCCCTCTTATCCTCACTCTTCTTCCTCTTCCCCCTTTTTTCACCCTGCACTCTCTTGTTTCTCTTGGAGGCAACACTTTGGTCCCAGCCAAAGTAGGAATTTATCAGATTCACTACGTGCACCTTAGCGCCACCTCGAAGCAGACGCAGCGTCTCTTGATCAGCCTCGCTCAGGTTCGCCTTTTCCAATTTTAGGGGCCCTTCCACAAAAACATTCGGAATGGAACCCCAACCCCCTTCCTTCTTGGCGATGACAAAGGAACCTTTCCACCGCTTCAAAGAATTGGGAAGACCAGTGAAGGGAGATCTTCCGGGTTGCAAGTAGAAGAACTCATCGCTTTTCTTCCTCCCCAAAGAATAGATCGCCCTAACAATCTCGTAGCCCACCTGTCTCTTCAGTTGGAGTCCACGAATAAAAACTCCGGTCAGGTGGCGGTGGGCGTTAGGATGGAGTTGACCTAAGGGGATCTTAAAATTATCAAACACTTCTTGGGTGAAGAGATCGAGTGGTAGCCTTAAACCCGCCTCAAAATCTTCGACAAAAAGCAACTGTTCATCACCCTCTAAGACCTGGCTAACAGCCGAACCCTCAGATGGAATCCGAAGGCCAATGAAGGAAGGAATTTCGTACCTCGCCCTAATCCACACAAGGGCTTCTTGACCCAGACTGATGGTCCACTCAGACAAGGGTTTTTTATTACTAGAAGATGTCCCAGAAGACCATTTACGTCTCTTAAAAACAAAATCCTCCTCATCTCCTTCGTCATCACCCAGTCCACCATCTCCGACCTCATCTTCACCAGCATCCTCAAGGGGAGCCTCGCCCTCTGGCTCTCTGTCATCAACACCCTCCTCACTGTCAGGGATCACCTTCTGAGACAACCCTTCCTCGTCAGATGACAACTCAACGAGGGTAGCAAGAGGAACAGGGTAGGTTGGGTCACTGGCAGAACTCTCAGAGGAAGAGGAAGAAGAAGGGGAAGACACAGAAACCCTTAATGTAGACATCCTGAAAATATACTATCTGAAAGCAAACAAGAAGAAGGAAGCAAGAAGACAAACAAAAATAGCTAAGCCACTTACTGATTGAGAGAGAAAGTCTGGTGCTATGTAACTCGAAGAAAGCCTGGCTGAGAAATAAATCAACAGAAGTAGAGAATCAGATAGAAAAAATCAAGAGTAAAAGATTTCATATTAAAGAACAAGTACCTCTTTTATACGCCAAGTTAGACACTCGAATGCCTGACAGCAGGAAACTCCTCGAAATAATCAATGAAAAACCAAAAGTCGCGTTCTTTTATAGTCAGAAAACGCTTCAAATTCGTAACCGTTGAAGGAAACGTTTGAAATTCAAACCATCTCGAAAATTTCGGAAATTCGAATTTTGAAATTTGGCGCTTCAAGTCTTTGACTTAGCAAGATTACAGGGGGGGACATCTGATACCGCCCTAATAATATCAGAACTCCAAGCATCGCCTAACGAATGCTATGCTCGCCCAACGGGTCTCCAAACCTCCCATCGCCCAGTCTGTCTCGGGCGGACTCATCCAGGTCTACCATCTAGGCGACCTCATCCACTCTGTTCCCTGAGACCCACTACCCGGGATAATCGGGAACGTGCCTTCACCATTATCAGTAATCGTGGGACAAACCCACGATTTACCAGATAACAACCGCCATAAACTCATTATAAAAGGAAGCCACCGAATGCTGAGAAGGGTAAGCACAAATCAGACTTAAATACTCTTACACTCATTTACCTACCAAAAAACCCTCTCTGACTTAAGCATCGGAGTGGCTTTCAGGCTGAGCAAGCCTGAGGTCCTTTGAGCTTATATTTGTTACTTGTGCAGGAAAAACAGTACGGGCGACCCTTTGAAGATCGACCTGTATCAATAGTTATTGAGATTTACTTATCAAGGGTAAATGTACGTGGTGCAAAGTTCGTAATTTTATATTTGATTAACTTTTTTTATTTGCATGTGGTATCTAATAATATTAAAAATGACAAAATTGAACCTTTTTAATAATTTTTTTTGTTGTTACCTATTTTGACGTATATGCGCGACATGCACGTGGCATTTGATAGAGAGAGTCCATCTAATATTTTTTGTAACATTAAGTTCCAAATTGAAATAAAACATTTATATTTTTATTGAATAAATTGCCACATGTATGATATATATCGCCCACATAGTCATTTTTAATAACATTGGGTTCCATTTAAAAAATTACAAAGGTTTAGAATGAAATTGAATCTAATACGAGGATCAAAATGATACATTTGTCCTATTTTCAACAACAACAATGAAATGCATTTATAACACTAATTTTTGAAATTTTTATCCCTTGTAGAACAAATACATACAAGTGTAAAACAAAGATAGAGTGCTTGAAAATGCAATAAAATTGATTAACACTTGGCTTTAAAGTGTAGACAGACAGTAAGTAGACCGTATAAACAAATTTATTTGTTTACTTAAGTAGAAAGTAATTAAGTAAGAAATTAGACCAACCCTATCACAGTAATGTTGATTGTTACAATAAGTACGTAACTGTACACCTAAAATAGAATAGAAAGATCTTGTCTTGTGCATCCTTAAGGAATTTATGTCAAGCCTAAGCTCCTAGTTTAGTGGAAGCTAGAGGAACTAATTATATATTCTTTTTTTTTGACCAATCATGATTTCATTTAAGAGAGATCACCATACAAAAGAGTTTGTAGTTTAGCAGGGGGGTTCGTGAACCAGCCCTCATTATACAAAATATTGGGTTCTTTACTAACCCAGTCAGCTACTTGGTTCTGCTCTCTATATACATGGTTAAAAGAGCAAGAAGTTAGCTTTTTTGCAAGGGAGGTAATCTCATCTATTACAGGCTTAACATCCCAAGGGACATCTTCATTGTTCTGATTGCAGTAGTCAATTAGAACGGAAGAGTCAGCTTCGCAATCTACTTGGTGCCAATTGAAGAGGATTGCGCATCTGACTGCGTCTCTGAGAGCTAAGGCTTCTGCTGAGAGTGCTGACCTGCAGAAATACTTAGTAGCTTTTCCAAAAATTAGGTTACCCTGATGGTCCCTACAAACAAAGGCTGCCGTGCAAATATTACGCTCACTGTCAAAAGAAGCGTCGCTATTGAGCTTGAGCTTGCCTGGGGGAGGAAGCAGCCATTTCCTCCTTGCACGAACTGATAAATTATGAAGGTGAGTCTGCGGCCTGCAATCAATTTGAAGACAGTAGTCCTTCCATGCTTCGTTAGCTGACAATCTTGGGAATATTGCTTTTTGCTGGAAGATGAAAGAGTTTCTGGCACACCAGATACGCCAACAAAGATTTGCCACCAGTAGAATCTTATCCTTCGATCCAGCAGCTGAAAGAGAATCAATCATATAAATCCACCAATCACAAAATGATGAGAAATGCATATGATGCGTGTTAAATCCTAGAGTGGATGAGAACCAGGTTAGTCTAGAAAAATGACAATGAATAAGCATATGCATTATGTCTTCTTCTGAGGCTTGACAGATTCTACACAGGTTGGAGCTGGACAAGTTCCTTCTGAAAAGGTTGGACTGCACTGCTAAAGCATTAGAAGCACATCTCCAAATAAAGTTTCTGATTTTAGGAGGACCCTTCAGGTTCCATATAGAGTTCCAAAGTTTGGCGTTGGCTGTGTGATGTTGCTGCATATTCAAAAGCTTGTAACCAGATTTGACAGTGTAAGTCCCTGACTTGGTGTAATGCCATATTATGCTGTCTTCTTTGTTCAGCAATCCCAAAGGCAGAGATAAAATTTGTTGGCTCTCCTTAGGAGTAAATGTTTTGTGAATGGTGTGGAAATTCCAGGTTCTTTCTTGCTTGTTCATTAAATCTGCAACTTTATTTACACCATGAAGTCTAACAGTGGGGTGTTGTAATCTGAAGTCCTCAGAGTCCGGAAGCCATTTACTTTCCCAAATGTCAATAGACTCACCATTTCCGATGGTCCAGTGAGCTCCTTTGGTAATGAGCTCTCTCCCTGCAAGAATACTTGTCCAGGCCCATGAGGGATGTCCACCTCGCTTGGCTTCGAGAAAATTAGTATGTGGGAAATAAATACCTCTGAGGACCTTGGCCCATAGAGAAGTGTGGTCTTGTAGCAATTTCCAGCTTTGTTTAGCAACTAGAGATTTGTTGAATTCCGATAGTTGTTTGAAACCCAATCCCCCATCTGATTTTGGCTTAGTCATTTTATTCCAACTTCTCCAATGTATGCTTTTGTGGCTATAATCAACATTCCACCAGAACTTAGCAGTTAAGCTTTCAAGTTTAGTGATAACAGACTTAGGGAGAATGAAGACAGACATGAGGAAGGTAGGGAGCGCTTGTAAAATAGATTTAATCATGATTTCTCTCCCAGCTTGATTGAGTAGTCTGCTCTTCCAAGATTGAAGCTGCTTGAGGGCTTTGTCCAACAGATATTGGCATGCCTGGATCTTAGACCTTCCCCAGCTAGAAGGAACACCTAGATATTTCCCAAACGAAGAGACTTCGGCAATGCCAAGAATGGACGCAATTCGGCCTTTCAGAATGACATCCGTATTAGGGCTAAGGTATAGGTCTGACTTATGGAGGTTGATGCTCTGACCCGATGCATTAGAGTAGTGATTGAGCGTTGTCTTGAGATTGTGAGCCTCACGAACAGCAGCTCTACCATATAGGACCGTATCATCAGCGAAAAGCAAGTGACTGATGGCAGGACAACGGGGAGTAATACGGTAGCCTTCAAGATTACCAATCTCTCTTTCCTTATGTATGAGTCTCGAGAGAACGTCAGAGACTATAATGAATATGTACGGGGAGAGAGGGTCACCTTGACGAATACCTCGAGTGGGACTAAAAGTTGAGGAAGGCTGCCCATTCACAATGACTGCAAATGTGACGGAGCGGATGCACTTCATAACCCATCTGATCCATCTACTGTGGAACCCGGTTCTGCTAAGTACTAAATGAATGAAACCCCAATCCAGGCGATCAAATGCCTTAAGCATGTCAATCTTTAGAGCAAAATATCCTTTCTTTCCCTTTTTACGGAGTTTCAAGTTGTGAATAGCCTCATGGTTAACAATTATATTATCAAAAATACAGCGACCACTCACAAAAGCAGCTTGTTCTTGAGTAATATAATATTTCAAGATGGGTTTGAGCCTATTAGCAAGAATTTTTGAAATGATTTTATACGAAAAGTTACAACAGCTAATTGGCCGATAGTCGCTAATAGATTCAGGGCTGCTAGTCTTAGGAATGAGTGAAATATACGTAAAATTGATATCTCTAGGCATATGTTCAGTACGGAAGAAATTGTGAACCATTTTATAGACATCGGTTTTAATAATAGGCCAGTATTTATGGTAAAAACAACCCGGAAAGCCGTCAGGGCCCGGAGCTTTAAGAGCTCCCAACTGAAAAACAGCTCTATCAATCTCACTATCATGCACATCAGCTCCGAGAGCCAAATTATCAGAATTATTAATGAGAGGGAGCAAAACATCGTGTACCTTTTGAGAGACTCTGGTGCTTTCTTTAGAATAAAGTTTTTGGAAGAATTGCAGTGCATGATCCCTGATGGCTTCCTCATCTTCAATCCAGGCTCCGTTACAATTCTTGATTTTGGCCAACTGGTTCCTCTGCCTTCGAACAATGGTGGACAAGTGAAAAAATTTAGTGTTTCGGTCTCCATAGCGTAGCCAATTGACTCTAGATTTTTGGTGCCAAAACATCTCTTCTCTTTTGTAGCAATCTTCCAGGGATAGGAGGAGAGACTTCTCTTGAGCCGCCATGTCTTCAGTAACTATATTCTGGGCATGAATAGCATCTATCTGCTTCTTAAGAGAAGCAATCTGCTTTCCGGAGTTGCCATAGTGTTTTTTGCTCCAGTGAATAAGTTCCTTACGACACCGTTGAAGTTTATGCGAGAGGGAGTTCCCAGAGCCATTACTATTAGCCCAGGCTTGGCAAACAACATTATAGCAATCCTGCTCTTCGAGCCATCTATTTTGGAGCTTGAAAAGAGACTTTCTGCGCTTGCTTCGACAATTAAGTTCCACAATTAGAGGCCTATGATCAGAGCCTATGAGGGATTCATGAAACACTTGGGCATATTGAAATTTCTCTCTCCAATTGATATTCGCTAAACCCAGATCAATTCTTTCCCAGATGCGATTGCCTCCAAGCTGCCTATTAGTCCAGGTGTACCTATGACCTTTGAATTCTAGGTCCAGCAACTCAAGCTCAGATAGGAGATTGTTAAAATCAAACAATTGTGCCCAATTCACCGGATTCCTACCTTGTTTGTCAGTAGGAGTGAGCATGGCATTGAAATCTCCTAGACACAACCAAGGAATATGACTCCCTAGGTGCAGATTCTTTAACTGAGACCATACCTCATCTCTGGCACTGTAATTTGGAGCACCATATACACCAGTGAAGTGCCAGGTACCTCTAAAGGTAACCAAAAGGTCAATAAAATTCTTAGAGGTGAACAAAGTCTGAACTTGGCAATTGTCAGTCCACCAGCATGCAAGGCCGCCACTATTGCCCACCGGATCCACATAAATTCCTTCTTTAAATCCCCATTTAAGCCTAAGTTTCTCCAATTTTACTTCTTGTTGCTTCGTTTCCGATAAAAACACCAAGAAGGGGCAATATTTCTTGATTAACCCATGAAGGGTTTGAACTGCCAGGCATTGCCCTAGCCCTTGGCAGTTCCAGGCAAGGATAGTCATGGCTGGGGTGGTGGCACTGAGCCGGCCACCGTGGCATTTCCAGCAGGGATTTCATTATCAGAGAGTTGAGTTTGGTCTGTTGGTGGGGTTTTGGTATGGGTATTGTCATTTGGGGAAGAAAAAGATGTGGTTTCTGGGTCGTGACTTGCAACGTTATCTTGTGATGTATTGCATAAACTCAAACGGGCCTGGGCTTTAAGTCTGTTTTTCTTGGCTTTGATGGGAAGAGGTGTTTTAATGTAGTTATGGGCTTTGTCTAAGCCCTCTTCTCTGATGATTAAAGAGTGAAAGTTGGGTATTACCTCTTCAGATGCTGCTTTATTTGTGTGGTCCTCATTATCCATAGGATTAATTATTTTCCTTTTTTTCCGGCTTTCTGGCTGCTTGATTGAGATAGAGTGGACAAGAGAAGAGGCTCCCATATCCAGAGTATTAGCATTATCATTGCTACCTAGGATGTCAGTGGACAGGTTGTCAGCGGATAAGATGGTGTTCGGCTCGATGCTTCCAGATTGCAGCAACAACTCCCTTGGTTGTTGGGCACTAGAGTTTGGCAAAGCAGCTTTTCCACGCGCCGCCTTGGCTGGGCTCAAGGTATCTGCTCGGATCCATGGACCGTAGTCCCTGTGCTCCGCCCTCCTCTGATCAAGCGTTTCCATGGTAAGGATGAAGGTGCAATCCTTTGGCCCATGGCCTAACCTTCCACATTTTTGGCAAAAGTATGGCAGGCGTTCATATCTGATAGTGATCCAAGTTTCCTTCCCATTTTTGTTATTATTGAAACCCATAGGGAGTGGCTTCTCTGTGTCTACCCAGACCCGAGCTCTAAGGTAAGGGTAGCCATCAAAAGCGTTGCTGAGATCAATGTTGGCTTCTATGAATCCAGCGAAAACAGTATTGCCAATTAATCTCGCATTATCTTTCGTTATCTGATTGAGCTGCAGTCCTTCTACCTGTATCCAGAATCGTTCTTTAGTGAAATCCACCTCGCTGAGAGGAGTCCCGGGATCCCAATCTTTGAGAATGAGGAGGTTGAAACGCACATTCCATGGTGCTCCATTTTGGATTTTCTGTTTGTCCGCTTCTGACCGGAACTTAAAGATGAAGACATTGGGAAGTCTGGTATCTTGCACATCAAAGTGATGAGAAAGATTCCAAACCTCTGAGAGGATCGAATGAAGTAGGGAATGGCCATATGGCTTAGACACCAGGATTTTGCCAAGGAGGCAGAGGCGAGTGAACTTCTGGGCTCCTTCATTATCTTCTGAGAGTTGTAAGGAGCAAATTGAGTTTTGAATGGCATTAATGCTAGCAGAGTCTGCCATTAAGATTGAAAGGCACCGGTGGAGTTAATGATAATGACAAGATTAGGTGAGGAGTAAAGATGAAGACTTTAAACTTGAAATTGGTTACTGAACAGGATGGAGCCTGTAACACGGGTTCTACTCAGTTGAGAGAAACTTTAACTAATTATATATTCAAGGAAAGTTTTTAGATGAAGATAAATTAAACAAGGTCAAAAGCACTTAGATTTTCTTTGACAACACTCTAAAGTTGTTCTCAATCTAAATCATAATTTTTGTTGTGATGAATATCTAAATCATAATTTAAGATAGACAAAATGATGTTCTGTGAACGTGCTAATTCAATAATCATTAATCCAAAAAAAAAAAAAACTAAATTGACGCAAATATTCCAAAAAGAAAAATAAACATTATGGTCCATCAATTATAAATCTCGATCATTATATCCTACCAGTAAATAATTATAAAAAAATTTAATAAAAAATAAAATATATTTAGTCTATTAACTTACTTTTATGGTAAATAAGGATGTTATTGAAGAAAGATTACAAAAGCTTAAAAAATTATCTAACCAAATTTATCAATATATATATATATAGGTTTAATCACCAAAAAAAGCCCCATCTTTTAGCCCCTTTTCAATTGCACCCTGACGTTGCAATTTTGTCAGTTGCACCCTAATTTGCACATTTGGTTTTCAATTCCACCCTCAAGTACTAAATTGATCTCTTTTCTATTTGAAAAAAATTAAAATAAGTCATCCATTTTTAACTTTTTGTGTGGAAAAGAGTTCAAACGAGTACTTTATAAGGATTTTTATGAATTTTTCCCGAATGAAAAAGAGTCTAATTTGATCTTGAGGGTGGAATTGAAATCCAAAGGTGCGAATTAGGGTGCAGCTGACAAAATTGCAATGTCAGGGTGCAACTGAAAAGGGGCTAAAAAGTGGGGGTTTTCTTGGTGATTAAGCCATATATATATTATGATTAAAGTATTTTTATAAATATTATTTATAAACAAAAAAACATTTCTCTAAATGTGGACTAAGTAATCATAATAATAATTTAAGATTTTAAATTGTATTGAATTTTTATTTAGTATACTCCTTATAGTTTTTATTTGCCTATCGAGTATAATTAATTAATTATCATCATTTTGTAAATCTGACAGATTAGACTCTCAAAATTGTTTCTTAAAGATATTTGAATTAATTTCATCATAATTGTGAATATATAAATATATTTTGCCTTAAAAATATATGTGGTACTAAATCTTATTATCTGTATTTCAATTTGGTAATAAAATTTTAATCCGTACTAATATAAGACCAAGAGACTGATATAATTTAACTCAATATTAACTCTAACAATATACTCCATATCACTTGATTGATATACGAAATTTCATTTTACGAATTAAAATGCAATATTAAATTGAAACATAGGATAGTTAATAATTTAGTATCTGTTTATATATTAATTTCTTCCATAAATTCATGCATTAACCCATCCCCTTTTTCTTGTCTATATATACATAGTGTCATTAGCTTTAGGTGAAGCATAATTCTTCAAGATTGAGAGAGGGAGAGGAATTATTGTAATGAGAACTCTTTTGGGTACTCTTATTTTCTCATTTCTAAATTTTTGTCTCCTCAATGAGCTTGCCCTAGCCGGTGTAACTAGGCACTACAAGTTTGATGTATGTATATCAAAAACAATTATTGCTGTTTCTTTCATTTTTTATTTCTTAGTTATTGATAAATCACCAACGCCTGGACCGGTCAGATGAACCTGAAAGAACAAGAACACAGAAAGTCAGACGAAGAACCGGTGGAGGTCACCGGTCATTCGCTCCGACGATCAAGTCAGTATTTGCTTGGAGAAGAAGAAAGAAGAAGAGAAAAGAAGAGAAAAGAGTGTAGAGTGAGAAAAAAGAGATACCTTTAGGGTTTGCTGATAAGGTGGTTTATATAGTTTTACCTAGCACGTGTATTCCGTAGTGGATTCTTACTCTTTTTGGTCCCCACAAAATCGGTTAGTAGACGTGGCTTGCTCCCGTTGGATCTCGTTTCTCGAGCAAGATATGCAGTACATGGAAACGCCTATGTGTCAGATTCTGTTCAGAGTTTGTTATGGAAAATGCTAACTCGGCCAAACACCGTGAACCGAGCTATCTGATACCTGTGATAGAGGTATGGCTACTCCGGGATGGTCAATCATGTAGTTCGGTCTCTCCGTGGTCTTTTCCTCTGGTAGATCGGTCGAAAATGGTCACTAGGCATTAGGTCCTTATGTTCGTTTGACCTGGTGAGGTTTCATGTTGGTGAGGCTGTTTCACCGCCTTGTTGCTGGTCTCATTATCACTAGTCCCCCCCCAGGATGTCGGACATTTATGTTCGTGGTTGGGGATTTCGTCGGCCGAGTTGAATTTTTGCGTGGGGTAAGACTGAGTTCCGTTGGTCCGGTGTCAGACTCATGTATATGTTGTCAGAGGATACGTCGCTTCACTTGTCCTTTTTCTGGCATGATTTGTTTGGTTGTGACAGCTGTAGGCGACGTGCATCAATCTTGTTTGTCCCGATGTGATTTAAGCTTAGATGACTGCCACTTGTTCTTTTTCTGGTTTTTTGAAAAATTTTGTGTTGACGTGAAACTCTTCAGTTTCCCTCCTTTTTCAGTTACTTTCTATTTTGGAGTGTCTTTAATTTCCCCTTAACCGCTGCGTCCTTTGCTTTTCCCTTTAAACTGAAACTCAAAGAAAAACGGTTCTCTTCTCTTTCCCTTTAAACTGAAAGAAAAAACGCTTCCCTTTACACATCTGTTCCCTGTTTCTGGTTCCCTCGTCAATTTGCTTTCAAGGTTGTGTTTCTTTGTTGCCGGTGCTCATTTCCCCTATATTTGCTGTTTTCTGTGTGATCTGCCGCTACATTGTCCAGTGAGTTCTTCTTCCCCCTTTTTAATTTCTGTTTGTATGTATATGACATGATTTGCTTCGTTTTTGTTTTTTGATATACTGCGTAGTGATAATCTGGCTTAGGATTTTGCATGTTTTAGCGTTTATTCGTTTATACTTTGGATTTGTTAGGGAGACTCTTGGTTCTGCATATTTGGAAAGTTTTGTCAGTGATTTTCCGGGGATAACTGGGTATTGAGTGTTCTTCGTGTTCTTCGTGTTCTTCGTGTTCTTCGTGTTCGTCTATTAGGAAAAACTTTTGTCTGTGTTTTTTACCTTTAATCTTCTGAGATTAGGAATTTGTTTTAAGACCTGTTTGTGATATCTCGGTAGTCCTTTTTACCTTAGGCTTCTATTCTCTTTAGGTATGTCGGACGAATATGATGAACACGAAGGTCAGGGGTATACCGACAATTGTGAAAGTGAGTCGGATGGGGTGGACGTAGACTCCCCTATTGAGAGGGTAGATAGACCGTTAAAACGCCTTCGAAGAGGTGTTGAAGACGTTGCTGATCCCGCCGAGCTCGAAGACTCGGTCATTTTAGTTCGGGGCAGGAAGTCTAAAAAGAAAATCGGGAAGGCCGGATCTGAAGTAGTTCCGACCGAGGAGAGGGTCGAGGTTAGCCGTAAGGGTAAAGGGAAAGCTAAAGCTCCTGCTGAGAAAGTTAAGAAGGATGAAGAGGAGTCTTTAGTTCCATCTCGGTGTACGGAAGCTTATCTGGCTAAGGTTAGGCGTTTGTTTGATATCAACGAACCGTATGCTCTCTCTTTGGTCCCAGAGGGGGAGCTGGCCAATGTGACGACTGCTTCCAACACTATTACACTTTTCACCGAGCACCTGCAATCCGGAATTCGCTTCCCGTTGGACCCCTTGTACGAGCAGCTAAGCCAAACGTACCGAGTTCCTCTTGCCCAGCTGCATCCCAACGCGCTGCGGCACTTTACATGCTTTTTAGTACGCTGTAAAGCTCATAAAATTGTCCCCAGCGTTCGTTTATTTGCCTGTCTCTATAGTATGACGCTGGTAGACAATCAACATTTTGCCCATTTCCGGTTTCGTCCGTCCCGGAGTGGATTTATTGAGAAGGTGGTTTTAGGCATGCAAGATTCTTTGAAGCACTGGCGGGAAGATTTCTTCCGAGTAACGAGGTCGGATCAGAAGGATTTCCTATCTTGCAAGTTGTGGGTTAATAAACCACAAGTGCTAGACAAGTCTTTCTTTACTCCTGGCGATCTGGAGTACGCCAGCATAGATCTCCTCCACCAAGCTAACCTTGCTCGGGGGATCCCACACGCAAACCACCTATTCCCTAAATTGCCCCTTAAGTACTGGTCTAAAGATAAGAAGGCTGTGATGGCTAACGGTATACGTCTTGGTGTTTGATTTTTATTTTTTGGTTTTTTTTTTTTTTTTTTTTTTTTTTTTTTTATTTTGGGTATATGTACTGACTGATCTCAATATTTGACTTTGCAGTGGAGATTGATCCCTCTAGGTTGAAGAAAAGGCCTCAGAAGAAAAAGAAGAATGAGCCTCTTCTTGCTGCTCAAACGAAACCTGCTGCTCCGGGCAACGTGGCTCCGAGCAACTTGGCTGCTGGCCCCGCTGCTCGTGGGGTGGGACCTCCGATCCCGGGGGGTGCAACCGGGGAGGCGCCTCCCGTTCTTTTGGCTCAACAGAGCCCGGTTCGGGTATCTAACGATGATCCGGAAGGTCGGGATTTTGTCCTTCCGGAACATCGTAACTTGCCTGACCGGGTGTCTACCTCAGACGAGGCCAATCAGCCTCTCCGGGTTCCGGTCAAAGATCTTCTGCAGATTATCGACCTTGACCTGACCACCCTTCAGACTGAAAGGTCAGGTAAAAGAAAGAGAGAAGATGGCAACCCGGATGCTTCCACCTCCTCCGAGGTTCCAGTGATAACGCCTGCGATGTTTTTTGATTGGATGTCGCTGTGCTGTATGAAGAATCATCTGGCTGTTACCCTGGATACTCTACCGGTTGCTGACGAGGTAGCTCGGGTCACTACTTTCCCTGATGACCGGGCCCTTTATAGGCAAGCCTCTCCCCGGAATTTTGGGGCGATGATCTCATCTCTTAGCCTTAAGGTATTTTGTTGTTTTCTTTCCCCCTTTTTGTTGTTTTTTTTTTTTTTTTTTTTTTTTTTTTTTTACTTATTGCGTGTTGTTTTTTGCTTTTATTTTCATTCAGTCGGCTCAGGTTGGTCACCTGGTGACCGAGGCATATGGGAAGCTCCATGATGACTGGGAGGCGGTGTGCCAACAGCTGAAGGTGGAGAAAGAGCGGTTGGTTGAGGCAAAGGAGGCTCTGGAGAGGGAGAAAGGTCTGTTGAAGGAGAAAACCCAACGGGTTGAGGAACTAGAAAAGAGGACGTCGGATGACGCTGTTAGGATGGAGGGCCTGTCGGGTGAGGTTGCTGCTCTGACTAAAGACCGAGATGATTTAAAGAAAGATTTTGAAGAGCAACTCTGCGATATCACCAAGAGGAACTCTATAGCGGTCGATCAGCTGAAGGATGAAGTGGTGCAGCTTCGGAAGCAGGCCGAGGTGCATGATGAGCAATTGAGATCCCAACTTCTGGCGAGGGATGAGGAATGGGGGGTTAAGCTGACCGACAAGGAAGATAAACTTTATGAGAACCTTCGCCAAATCCTTCGTGCTGGTGAGAAGAAGGTTTCAGATGCTGCCCGAGCTCTGGGAGGGGAGAATGTAGACTTAACCCCTTTCGAGCTCGATATTGATGAGCTGATCAAGATTGTGCCTACTCTCCCTCCTGAGGAAGAAGAGGATGATTACCTCGTTTCCCCGGAGGAGGATGATAGGGCTCCTGGGGCGTGATGTCGTTTATTTTTTGTAAAAACAATATTTGTTGGATCCCTTAGTGGGGTCCTGTTTTGCTTTTTGCAGTACGTTTAATGAACTTTTGTATCTTGGTTTGAATACTTTTTTAGTATTTTTGTTTCTTGTCTTTCCTTTCCTTTACCGAGCTATTTTCCCTTTGTAGGTTCTGATTTTGTGTTTTTGTTTAAGTGTTGAAATTCTATATTCTTTCAAAGTGCATGATAGTTTATCTCGGTACGTGATAGGTTTTTACTTATTGTTTGGTCACTAAAATAAAATTGAAAAAAGGTAGTTCTGAAGATGGTTAAAAATCTGCTTTCTAGATGTGCTGCCGTAGGACGGCCACAGGGTTCTTAGGTCGGCCGAGGCCTTTCTTTGGACGGCCGAGGCCTTTCTTAGGACGGCCGAAGCCTTTCTTAGGACGGCCGGGGCCTTTCTTAGGACGGCCGAAGCCTTTCTTAGGACGGCCGAAGCCTTTCTTAGGACGGCCAGGGCCTTTCTTAGGACGGCCGAAGCCTTTCTTAGGACGGCCGAAGCCTTTCTTAGGACGGCCAGAGCCTTTCTTAGGACGGCCGAAGCCTTTCTTAGGACGGCCGAAGCCTTTCTTAGGACGGCCGAAGCCTTTCTTAGGACGGCCGAAGCCTTTCTTAGGACGGCCAGAGCCTTTCTTAGGACGGCCGAAGCCTTTCTTAGGACGGCCGAAGCCTTTCTTAGGACGGCCGAAGCCTTTCTTAGGACGGCCGAAGCCTTTCTTAGGACGGCCGAAGCCTTTCTTAGGACGGCCGAAGCCTTTCTTAGGACGGCCGAAGCCTTTCTTAGGACGGCCCAAGCCTTTCTTAGTACATACGTCTTTTAAACTTTTCTTTTTATATATAAGGGGAAAAACTTATGTTTGAGTTTTACAAAAGCCTAACCCAAACATAAGTGAAAAAACCCCTGAACCTCAACTTACAACCACGAAAAATGCTTAAATAAAGGTAAACATAGAGCGCCCAAAAAACTGCTTCTAACTTCCTGCTACTGGTAGTATTTCCTTAGCACTTGCGAGTTCCATGTTCGTGGTATGGTCTTACCAGACATAGAGGCCAAGTGATATGCTCCCCCTCTGCCGACCTGAACAACCCGGTATGGCCCTTCCCAATTTGCTTCTAATTTGCCTACCCCAGCATTTCCTTTTCCGATATCCGCTCTTCTACGCACAAGATCGCCCAACTGAAAAACCTGGGGCTTGACTCTGTTGTTATGGTATCTCGCCATTCTTTGTTTATATGCTTCTATGTAAGCAGAGGCCTTCTCCCTTCTTTCTTGGAGTAAATCCAGGCTTAGCCTTTGTTCTTCCTCATTTGTTGCTTCATTGAAAAACTGGACTCTTAGAGTAGGCATACCGAGCTCTACTGGCACCATGGCTTCGCATCCGTATGTTAGAGAGAAAGGAGTTTCACCGGTTCCCTCTCGTGGTGTTGTTCGGTAAGCCCATAGTACGTTCTGCAGCTCCTCCACCCATTTCTTCTTCCTGGCGTCTAGCCTTGTCTTCAGTCCTTTTAAAATGGTCCGATTTGTTACTTCGGTCATGCCATTGCTTTGTGGGTGTGTCACTGAAGTGAACCGGAGATCGATTTCTGACTTGGCACAAAAAGCCTTGAACTTCTTGCAGTCGAACTGCTTCCCATTGTCAGCTATCAGAACTCGTGGGAGCCCAAATCGACAGACTATTTCTTTCCAAAAGAACTCTCTAACCCGAGCAGATGTGATGTCGCTTACTGCTTCTGCCTCGACCCACTTAGTAAAATGGTCAATTGCCACGATGAGGAACTTCCTCTTCCGAGTCGCTGGCGGGAAAGGACCCAGGATATCAATTCCCCAGGTGGAGAAAGGCCAAGGACTGATGATTGGTGATTGCTCGGTGGCAGGGGTGTGCCTTAAATTCTGGTGTTGTTGACATCTTTCACATTTTTTTACCAGATCTTCAGCTTGCTTAAGCATCAATGGCCAGTAATATCCTTGCAGGACTACCTTTTTGACTAGTGACCGCGGTGCGATATGGGAACCGCATGTGCCCTCGTGTACTTCTTTCAAGACATATTCTCCTTCTTCGGCAGTTAAACATCGAGACCAAGGTCGGAGGAAAGATTTTCTGTAGAGGATCCCTTCTAAAAAGGCATAGTGCGGTGCTTGGCATAGGATCTTGTAGGCCGCCCTCTTATCCTCTGGGAGACTACCTTCTGTTAGATACCGAGCAATGCCAGTCATCCATTCATCTAACGGTTGGGTAAGGAAAATTGTCTCGGGGTAATCTATACTCGATTGGGCGAGTGTGGAAAAATGCACCCCAGCTAGCCTCTCTCCTCGGGCAGCTGACTTAGCCAACCGATCAGCCTCTTCATTCTGAGACCGGGGTACTTGCTCAAACTCCCATTTTCCCCCACGATCGGATATTCGGTCAAGAAAGTACTTTGCTCTATCCACGTACCTCCTCATTTCAGGATCTTTTGCTTCGAAAGTTCCTAAAATTTGCTTCACCACTAACTGTGAGTCACTTTTAATTAGTACTTGCTCTGCTTTGACTATGTTGGCCAACCGGAGTCCGACCAAGAGTGCCTCGTATTCCGCCGCGTTGTTGGACGCTTTGAAACTGAATTTCACTGAGCTCCTCAATTCAACGCCCAATGGTCCTTTCAAGACTATACCGGCTCCGGCTCCTTCTAAATTGGATGCCCCATCCACCTCTAGGATCCAACTTATCAATTCTGTGTCTATTTCTGCTGGTTGATCATGAGTAGTTGTTTCAGCTACGAAATCTGCCAGAACTTGTGCTTTCAGGGCCGGCCTAGCTTCATACCTGATGTCAAATCCACTCATCTGAACTGACCATGAAGCCATTCTGCCCGAGGTTTCTGGTCGGTGCAATGCTTTCTTTAATGGCTGGTTGGTTCGTACAACGATTACGTGTGCCTCAAAATACCTCCTTAGCTTTAATGCTGCCGATCTGAGCGCCAAAGCAAACTTCTCGATTTTTGCGTATCGTACCTCGGGTCCTTTCAAAACCTTGCTAGTATAGTATATTGGTGTTTGGAGACCCAGCTCTTCCTTAACCAGGACTGCCGCTACCGTCTCATCTGCCACTGCAAGGTATAAGTACAGGATCTCCCCCGGCTCTGGCTTACCGAGCACTGGCGGAGTGCAAAGGTAAACCTTCAGCTCTTCAAATGCCTTTGCACATTCGTCATTCCATTGAAAGTTCTTTGTATTTTTCAATGTTTTGAAAAACGGCAGACACCTTTTTGCCGAGCAACTCATAAAACGCCCGAGCGCCGTCACACATCCATTTAACTTCTGCACTTCCTTCACCGACCGAGGTGCTTTCATCTCTCTGATTGCTTCGATTTTCACTGGGTTGGCCTCTATCCCCTTCTCGGATACTACATGCCCCAAGAACTTCCCCGATCTTACCGCGAATACACACTTATCCGGGTTGAGCTTTATGTTGTATTTCCTTAGCTTGGCAAAAGTCTCAGCGAGGTCCTTTGCGTGGCCCTCAATGCTCCTGGACTTTACTACTATGTCGTCGACGTATACCTCCACATTCCGCCCCAGCTGGTCGTCAAACACGTAATTCATTAACCTCTGGTAAGTTGCTCCAGCATTTTTCAATCCAAAAGGCATTTTCTGGTAACAAAATGTTCCCATGTCTGTGACAAAGGATGTTTTCTCTTCATCTTTTTCATCCATTGGCACCTGATGGTAACCCTGGGAGGCATCTAGAAATGCAAAAACCGCAAAACCGCAGGTTGCATCTACCAGCTGGTCAATGCTCGGTAGGGGGAAACTGTCCTTCGGGCAGGCATTGTTAAGATCGGTGTAATCTATACAAAGCCTCCATTTTCCATTCGCTTTTTTGATCAATACTGCGTTGGCGAGCCACTCCGAATGGTGGACCCTTCTGATAAAACCTGCTTTAAGCAGCTTGTCGACTTCTTCTTTGATCGCCATTTGTTTTTCGAGAGAAAAAACCCTCTTCTTTTGCTTCACCGGCTTACAATTGGGATTAACTTTCAGCTTATGAGTTATGACTTGGGGATCTACCCCCCCGATCTCCTCCGGCTTATTAGAGAACTCGGATGCAAATTCTCTTATCTGTTGTATGACGGCTGCTCGGCCCTCGGATGGCCAATTGATGCCCATCTGCACGGTCATGTCACTGTTAGGAATTTGGACCGCTTCCAAGGGCTCGGGCGGCTTTTGACCCTTCTTCTCTTTCAGAGTGAGTTCAGGGGTTTCGATATTCATCGATTCTACGGCGGGCTGAATTGTGGTCATGTAGCATTCTCTAGATACCCTCTGGTCGCCTCGTATGGCGATTACTCCCTTCTCAGTTGGCACTTTCATCATCACATATCTAATACAAGTAGCAGCACCTGTACTATACAACATAGGTCTACCCAGTATACCATTATAAGCTAGTGGCATATCGACAATCATAAAAAGAGTTTTTACCTGCCTTGTTGGTTCCGCCAAAATTCCAGCTCGTCCCTCCTTTTGTGGGATTTCGACACCGAGTATTAAGTCTAGCTCAATCATTCCTTCCGGGCTTACCGGTGTTCCTCCTAGACCGAGGAGAGGTGTACTGACAGGTTTAAGCTCTGATCGGGTGCCTCCCAATTGTAAATACGCTGCCAAAGTTAGCAGATTCACCGAACTCCCATCATCTACTAGAAGTCGTCTTACCCATTTTAGTTGGATAACCGCCGAAATAACCAGAGCATCCTCATGAGGGAACTCCACTCCCTTGCCATCCTCTAGGGAAAATGATACCTCGGGCCACCGGGGTCCCTCCATGACCGACATCACCGTTTTCTGTTTTTTCTTGCAACGCCTTTCCGAGCTTACAGTTCCTCCTGCTAGCGTATTAATTACTCCGGTTATTTGAGACCTCTTGGCCTGGGGATCAGGCTCCCGAGATGTACTAGGCTCATTTCGGACTGGGTTAGGTCGACTCGTCGGTGGCTGTTGCGGGGGATTGGTGACGAAACCCTTCAACCTTCCTCTGCACACCATTCGATCCAGCTCTCTTCTTAAATTACCGCAATCTTTGGTCTCATGCCCGTGCCCCTCATGGAAATCACACCACTTTGTTTTATCTCCCTCTCTCGTCATCCGGGGTGGGTAAGAAATATACTCATTATTAGCCTTTATCCACATCAGGATCTGATCTCGGGGAGTATTTAACGGCACAAAATGCCTCTCCTGCCCTCTGTTGTCGATATAACTATCTTCGCCTCCTCCGATATTGTAGCTCGGTCTGAAGTTTGTAGTCTCTCCACTGTTTCGGCCAGGGCCACCCTGGAACTGGGGTCTCCCTCTCCCTCCTGGTTCATAATTGGATCGAAAACGCTCCTGACTTCTCCCCCCTCCAGGGGAGGTGTGCTTCTGGGTATTTGGTACCGAGCTGGGTGCCTGCCTCTGTCGCTCCTCATCCAAATTCATATAATTCCATGCTCGGTCCATAAGTTCAGTGTATGTCTCCACTGGGTTAGTTATGAGACTGTCCCGGAACGATCCCATAGTGGTGTTATCTTTCATGGCGTCAATGGCTGTATCATCAATGAGATTTTCCACTTGGACCGCTTCCGAGTTGAAACGAGATATGTAATCCTTCAGACTTTCTCCCGGTTTCTGAAAACATTTCTTTAAGTCGGAGGACTTTTTCTTCCTCTGTATGCTCGGAGCAAAGTGCGTTTTAAAAGCTAGAGCCAAAGCTTGGAAACTTTCAATGGATCCATCCGCCAGACTTTGATACCAATTCTGCGCAGCATCAACCAAGGTGGTCGGGAAGATCTTACAGATGGAGGCATCAGAAACGTTCTGAACACTCATTGATACCTGAAAACAATTTAGATGTGTCATTGGATCAGTTTTTCCATTATACTGCTTTATAGTGGGGTATTTAAACTTATCTGGGAATGGCTCGTCGAGGATAGCTCGGCTGAGGGGGCTTCCTATGCCAAGTAAGGTAACCGGTCTCGACACAGCTTTGTTCCCCTTCTGCTTGGCTAGTTCAGCCTGGACCAGTCGTGTGACTTCAGCACCTATCGATTTCCTGTCCGGGTGGTCGTTGCCCGAGCTATGTACACTTTCAGCTACTTCCTTCCTAGCTGGCGGGACTCCTGCCCTAGCAGCCTGCAGAGGTTCCACCACCGGATCTGGCACTTCTCTTCCCAAGCCGGTTGTATTACGCGGTCTATCCGGTGGTAGGTCCTCTCCGTGCAATCCCTCCCTTGGAGGAATAGGAGCGTTCTGGCCTTCTGCTCCCAGAACTGTAGCACCTTCAGCAGGTATACCCCGACCTCCGGTCACCCGTGTTGTGCTTGGATGCACTGGGGTTGGAGTCGTAGCGGCGTTGTATCCTGGGTAATACTGGGCCATGACAGCAAGATGCATTTGCTGGGCCTGATGCAACTGGCGAGCCATGTATTCCAGATATTCTTGAGCTTGTAAGACCGCCGGGGGTATATCTTGCCCAGAAACCGTTCCCGTTCCGATTGGCACCGGTGTAGTGTCTACCGGAAAACTGAGTTGAGTGGGAGGTAACGTGTTGTGGAGGAAGCTCTGTGGAACGGTGGTCCCTGGGGTGGATAGAGTGGTATGACCAGTATCGGAGGTGAATGGGCTCACCCTAGGATAGTTCTCCATCCCATACGCGGGCATAAAACCAGCTCCGCTGCCAGAGGCCCTGGACCCTCCCATCTGCGTGTTGGCCGGAGGTGTTAAACCAGTGATCACGGAAGTACGACCACTGGCAGAACTTCCCCCAACCGGAGTAGTATCCGCGACCGTCTCCAGAGGGTCTATCCTCTCAATGCTAGGGTCATTAGCCATTGTTTTTCAATCAGAATCGCGCAACAATGTCACAAACTCAGATAAAAGAAGAGAAAATGGGATATTTAAACGTTTCCCACAGACGGCGCCAAGTGATAAATCACCAACGCCTGGACCGGTCAGATGAACCTGAAAGAACAAGAACACAGAAAGTCAGACGAAGAACCGGTGGAGGTCACCGGTCATTCGCTCCGACGATCAAGTCAGTATTTGCTTGGAGAAGAAGAAAGAAGAAGAGAAAAGAAGAGAAAAGAGTGTAGAGTGAGAAAAAAGAGATACCTTTAGGGTTTGCTGATAAGGTGGTTTATATAGTTTTACCTAGCACGTGTATTCCGTAGTGGATTCTTACTCTTTTTGGTCCCCACAAAATCGGTTAGTAGACGTGGCTTGCTCCCGTTGGATCTCGTTTCTCGAGCAAGATATGCAGTACATGGAAACGCCTATGTGTCAGATTCTGTTCAGAGTTTGTTATGGAAAATGCTAACTCGGCCAAACACCGTGAACCGAGCTATCTGATACCTGTGATAGAGGTATGGCTACTCCGGGATGGTCAATCATGTAGTTCGGTCTCTCCGTGGTCTTTTCCTCTGGTAGATCGGTCGAAAATGGTCACTAGGCATTAGGTCCTTATGTTCGTTTGACCTGGTGAGGTTTCATGTTGGTGAGGCTGTTTCACCGCCTTGTTGCTGGTCTCATTATCAGTTATGAACGGATGAGAATGTTCGGCTTTCGTGTTTGTTGGATTCGAGTAATGCGCCCCTATCGACGGACTAAGAATGTGAATTTTTGTTTTTGCTAAATAGAATGTGAATGTGAAATTTATTGTTTTTATTTTTGCAGATTAAAGTGAAAAATGTGACTCGGCTATGTAACACAACGAGCATTGTTACTGTCAATGGAAAGTTTCCGGGACCTCGTATTATTGTGAGGGAAGACGATCGACTTGTCGTCAAAGTCGTTAACAATTCTCCAAAAAATGTCTCCATTCATTGGTACCGTCATTTTGAGTTTGATTTTAAATTGATTTTTTGAGGTTTCTATTAATTAAATTAACGATAATATCTACATTTGAATGATTATGAAATAGGCATGGAGTTCGACAGGTTCGAAGTGGGTGGTACGACGGACCAGCTTATGTAACACAGTGCCCTATTAAACCGGGTTCAACTTATGTGTACAATTTTACAATAGTTGGGCAAAGAGGGAC
Source organism: Mercurialis annua (assembly GCF_937616625.2). NCBI lineage: Eukaryota > Viridiplantae > Streptophyta > Magnoliopsida > Malpighiales > Euphorbiaceae > Mercurialis > Mercurialis annua. The sequence goes on from NC_065570.1 coordinate 10,421,469, forward strand.
ATTATTTTGGCATGCACACATTGGATGGCTAAGAGCCACTGTTTATGGTCCTTTAATAATTCTACCAAAACTTGGTGTCCCTTATCCATTTCCCAAACCTTACAAGCAATTTCCCATTCTCTTTGGTAAGTAGTTTCCTACCACATGTTCATGTGCAGGACTCGGACCGAGCCATAGGCTTTATGATTTTATTGCATGTCCCGAGTCCGGTTCGAGCCTTATATTTGCTATATAAATCTGCCTTTTATATTGTAATATACGGATTCGGGCTGAACTTTTATTGAAAAATACATAGCAATGGAAGTCCAAAATCCTCATAAAAATAAAAAAAATATATAGGCTCAGACTCAGGCCGGATTTGAAATAATATTTATGGTTCAAGTCCCTCGTCTTTAGTGCCAGCAGCCATGTCTGGCTTTCAGAACACCAACGCCGGTCCTCTAGACTTTCAGCGGCAGTCCGTGCTCCAGCCTACATGAGCCCAAGGGTAGATCCGGCCCTGCATGACAGACTAGACGAATAGCCAAATTTATGAGCATGTTTATTTACCGCTAAAAAATGGGTTAAACGAGTAATAAATTTTTGTCATATATTTTAGTTTGGTTCCAAAATTAATTTAAATTTGTATCAAATTAAATAGTATTAACAAAGTAATTTTTTTAAACGACAGTGACGATCAAATGAAATATATTTTTAAAATTAAATATTATACTTACTAATCGCCACAACAGTCGTCCTATCCGCACATTTTAACTTTGATCGAAGATTGATTGAAAACTGCACTTAATTAGCGAAACAGTTAATAATTTATTTTTATTTTTGTAAGTAAGATCTGCGAATCAGACAGCATGTTGTCTGTTCCATGTCAGGTCATCGGGTTTCGTTTTCGAATTATCCCGAATTTCTTACAAATGTAACTGTTTCATATTCGATTTAATGAGATTTGATGAATTCAAAAAAAAAAAAAAAGTAGTAGCATATTCTTATAATATGTTGCCACATAATAAGTTTGAATTATTTTATTTTGAAATAGAGATTAAATTTAGTGAGATGAACTTGATATATAGTTTGGTTGAAATGCAGGGGAATGGTTTAAAACAGATGCTGATGCAATCATTAATCAGTCCCTGCAAACAGGTGGAGGTCCTAACGTTTCTGATGCCTATACCATCAATGGACTTCCAGGGCCATTATACAACTGCTCTGCCAAGGGTATATATGTGCACATATTGATTAGTTTAGGTGCTCAAATTGATTATACTAGAATTACATTGACGATTTGGTAATTACTAAAATTTCTTGACAGATACATATAAGTTGAAGGTGAAACCTGGCAAAACTTATCTCCTCCGTCTGATCAACGCAGCACTCAATGATGAACTCTTTATCAGCATCGCAAATCACACAGCAACAGTAGTAGAAGTTGATGCAACTTACATCAAACCTTTTCAAACAGACAAATTCCTCATCACTCCAGGCCAAACCATGAACCTTCTACTTCACACCAAACCCTTTTATCCTAACGCCAGCTTCTTCATATTAGCAAGACCATACGCCACCGGCTCCGGGACCTTTGACAACACCACCGTGGCCGCTATTCTCGAATACGAACCACCGCCTCATAACCCTTTATCAATGACTCAACTTCCTCTTCTAAAACCGACCCTACCTGCTCTGAACGATACTCCTTTCGCTTTTGCCTTTTCGAACAGGCTTCGGAGTTTAGCGAGCGCTGAGTACCCGGCTAATGTGCCGAAGAAAGTAGCGAAACGCTTCTTTTTCACCGTCGGGTTAGGAACTAATCCCTGCCCGAAAAATCAGACTTGCCAGGGACCTAACGGGACTAAATTTGCAGCTTCTGTTAATAATATATCATTCTCTTTACCAACTTCAGCTTTGCTTCAGTCTTACTATTTTAGAAAATCTAACGGTGTCTACACTGCTGATTTTCCGAGTAGTCCGATAATACCGTTTGATTTTACGGGTACTCCGACGAATAATACGATGGTGATGAATGGAACTAAGGTGGTTGTGCTTCCGTTTAATACCAGTGTGGAAGTTGTGTTGCAGGATACAAGTATTCTTGGAAATGAAAGCCATCCTCTTCATTTGCATGGTTTCAATTTCTTTGTGTTGGCGTCAGGATTTGGAAACTTTGATCCGAATAATGATCCTGTCAATTTTAACATTGTTGATCCTGTTGAAAGAAACACAATTGGTGTTCCTTCTGGTGGTTGGGTTGCTATCCGATTTCTAGCAGATAATCCTGGTGAGTATGCATGCAAACAAATTCATTGTCCGTCACTAAAAATATGTAGTTTAATAGATTATAAATTATAAATAAATACCAATGAGCAATAACTCAAACGGTAGAAGCATTGGGCAGCAATCTGCTAGGTCGATAAATAATAAATAAAAAGTAATAACAGGTTTAATTTTTTTAAAAATCACAAATTTTAATGTGTTTTCATCTAACATAAATTTTGAATTTTGACTACATTGGGCACCAACTTTAAATTTTTTACAATTCCAAACACGAGCAATTAACAGTAAAAAATTGCTAATATGGACACCGGAACAATGTTTATTTCGGTATCCACACATTGACATTTTTTTGACGAAAAATAGTTTGATGTTTCGAATTTAAAGTTCATAAATTTTAAAGTAATTAAGCCTAAAAACATTTTGAAAAACTATAATATCTTTTTACTGGATTTCTTTAAAATCATTCAATATAAATGGATTAATTTGTGGTAAAAATAGGTTAATAGACTAAATTACATTTTATTTTCAACAATAGTACCATCTGATTAATATGTGGATATATTCTTGTATTAATACTCCCAATTTTTGTTATAAGATATATATGAAAAATTCATTCACCAATAATAAGAATTATGATATAAATACAGGAGTGTGGTTGATGCATTGCCACTTTGATGTTCACCTGAGCTGGGGATTGAGAATGGCTTGGATTGTTTTAGATGGACCCCTTCCTAATCAGAAATTGCCTCCTCCTCCCCAAGATCTACCAAAATGTTGATTTTCCCCTTTCACAATTTGTAATTTTTCTTTTTCTTTTTTGAAATTTTTTTAGGTAGACTCTATCCTTCACGTCATTTGTAGACTAAACCTATCACATTATGACACGTCATTAAAATAATGGCATTATCAAAATATTACTATTCAAAAGTGTAAAAAAAAAATATAATAGTGCCACTATTTTAATGACGTGTCATAATATAATAGACTAGTTCACGGATGACGTGATATACTAAATCTATCTGAAAATTTATCTTTTTGGTAACCCTTGATGTGCCAGAAAATAAATTGATTGTTGTGTTTCCCCTTTCCTTTTCATAAATCTCAGTAGAGTTGTTTCACCTATTCCATTTGTGGAAGATGTGATCTATAATATATATAAGATTCAATGAAATAATTTTGTGACATTATAATGTTTAATTTCAGCAAATTTAAATAATCTATTTAATTTTGTATTCGAGATGTATCATTTGTCAAACGATTTGATATTGAAATTTTATTTTGCAAACAATTATAATTTTTTGTTAAATTTGGATATCAAATAATTAATAGAATTAAAGTGAGGTATCAAATCGTTTAAAATATGAGATATCAAATCGTTAATATAATTAAAAGTGAGGTGTTAAATAGTTTGAAAGTGAATATCAAATTAATAACGGAACTAACAGAAATCTCTAATTGTTGAGGGAATAAAAATTGAGGTATTAAATTGTGAATAAAACTCAAATTTGCTCTAAAATAAACTAACGGCAGCATCTAGAATTTACAGGAGACCGTCACCAACTCCATTTTGCTTTTCCAACAAATCACAATTAAAAAATATTAGGATCCAAACACCAACTTCAGGAGACGCCGTCGTTTCGAACGCCGGTGCCTCCATTAACCACCCATTCTCTCTCTAACTAAAACAAACAATGAAACGACGTTCAGGCTTCTCTCTGTCCGTCATCGTCGTCGTTTTGGCAATCACTTTCATTTACTTTTCAACGCTCTTTGTTTTCGTAGAGAGTTGGTTTGGTCTTATGACCTCGCCGGGGATTATAAACGCCGTCGTTTTCACCGCTATGGCTTTCATGTGTGTTCTTAACTATTGTTTGGCTATCTTCACCGATCCGGGTCGGGTCCCGTCCGCTTACGCGCCTGATATTGAAGATGCTGATAATCCTGTTCACGAGATCAAACGCAAAGTACAGTAACAAATAATAATTCTTTATAATTTTGTTTGTTCTTTCTTTAAAATGTTTGATCTTTTGATAATTTTGTTGCATGGTTTTTCTTTTTTGGTGAATTTAGTGGATCTTGATTGATAAAAGAAGTCAAAGGGTATTTTTTTTATCATAATTTTAGTGGTTAGACTCAAATTGGTGTTAGTAATTTGGCAATTGTTAGTTTTCTGAGTGTATAAGTTTGGTGTTAGTAATTTGAAAATGATTGTTAGTAACGAACTTTATGATGTTTAAATGGAAAAATGACCTTTCGTGTTCAAAATGTCAAGTGTCCGAAACGTTTTCGAAATGGGACACGTTGATTAATTGAAGTGTCCGTGCTACATAGATCTTTAGGATTTGTTGGCTGAAACTTAATCTCAGTTATCCATCATATTAGGGTTGTTGATTTGTCAACTTGTCATCTGAGATTTTGAGTTGATATGGGTTTTTCACCCGTCGTCGTTAATTTTGGACGTTTGTATATCTTAGATGCAGGGATGATTAGTAATTGACGAAAGTACTCGTCGGTTTTTTCTTGTTGCAATGCAACAAAACTAATGTCCCTGAAAATGAACAAATTGAAACAGATGCATTGTACTATATCGGCTTAATACATAATTTGACCCCTAAACTATACCATTTTATTCTCTGCGACCTCTAAACTAATTTCGTGTTCTTTTGGACCTCTTAACTCTTTTTTTTGTTCTATTTAACCCCTCACACGGAATGTGCAAACCACGCGCGATGACGTGGATAGAATTGCTGACATAGCTTTTCTGACATGGGGTTAAATAGAATAAAAAAAATAGTTAAGAGGTTCAATGGAACACTAAAATAGTTTAGAGGTTATAGGGAATAAAAGGGTAAGGTTTATGGGTCAAAAAATATATTAAGCTTAAATATTTTTTATTTAATTTAAAATAAAAAGTGATGTACTTTACATATTATTTGAAAAAAAATCATCTAAGGCTTTAAATCATGAAATTTAGCGTGTTTTCCAATCTTAACACAAATTTTAAAAATTCAGAATTGATTTGAAAGTTTGAAATTGCAAAAAATTAAAAGCTGGCGTATTAAAATTGAAAATTCGTGAAACACACTAAAAATTATAATATTTTAAAAAATTTAGTCTTTTTTTAATATTATCACAGTATAGTAAATTTATATATTTTATAATATCGTTAAAAACAGACAAACTTCATTTATCATTATTGAAATGTAAACAAATAATTACATGTACAAAAAGTTATATTATATAATTATTTGACTAAATTTCAATATTATTTTATTTTTCTAGAAAATTAAATGGATAAAAATTAAATAATTGTATTTTGGAGAAGGTTAAATGGGTAAAAATTAAAAGTTTGAAGGTGTAATAGGAAAAAAAATAAATTCAGGGGTCAAATAGAACAAAATAGTGTAGTTCGTGTGTTCAATAGAACAATTTATACTTTTTAATTATCCTTCACGCGCTTCAAAGCGTTTGAAAACACGCGCTTTTGCCACGTTGGAGGAAAAAGGTCAGATCGGCAAAAAAGTTGCAGTTGACGGGTTAAATAGAACAAAAAATAAAGTTAACAGGTCCAATAGAATATCAAATTAGTTTAAGAGTCTCAGAGAATAAAAGTGTATAGTTTAGGGGTCAAATGATGTATTAAGCCGTACTATATCTGTATCTGATTTTGGTTTTGTCATTTCGGAATAGTTATTCTTGGATTGATGCAGTAACGAACAACGAATTCTTAAATAATGGTCTGAAGAGATGAATTCCTTACAGTAGTCTTTGTTTATTAAGCATGTGACAATTGATGGTTTGGACATTTAGCGAACTCTTACCAGTCGCTTCTCCTTGTTCAAGCTTACAATATATGCTTGTTCAATTTACAATGGATGGTTTGCGTTTCATTCGCTATCCGAATAAATGGAACTTTTAGAAGTTTTCTTTTTATTGGGTTATTGCAGTCCTAATCTTATGATGTTACCACTTACCATAATAAATCGTGTTTGCTTTCCGACATTGTGATTGTTCTAGAGTGAACTCTTTCCAATGAGTTACTCACAACTGCTGCATTGGTTTTTCTTTTCTAGTGTTTAATTATCTATCATGCAATTGTTATCTAATCTATGAATGTTTGCAGGGGGGAGACTTGCGCTATTGCCAGAAGTGTTCTCACTATAAACCACCCCGTGCTCATCATTGTCGTGTTTGCAAAAGATGCGTATTGCGAATGGTATGCGGGATCTATGCTTTTGTTGATGTCTTATTGCAAATATCATTGATTAGTTAGTTGAAGTGCTGCCTGTTGATTGTAAGGATCATCATTGCATTTGGATAAATAACTGCGTAGGCCACGCAAACTATAAGGTGTTCTTTGTGTTCGTCGTCTATGCTGTGATTTCCTGCATCTACTCCCTGGTATGTCAATATCTTTCATTTAAGCCTGACTTGAAATGTGTTGCTTGCTATACTTTTTTTTTTGGTCTGGTGGAGCTCTATTGTTGCGATGTTGACATCATTGACTAGCAACTCATCATAATTATTATTCTTAATTGTACTACAAAATTTCAGGTCTTGCTTGTTGGCAGTCTAACTGTTGAACCTCAAAAGGATGAGCAGCAAACCGGTGGTTCTTTCAGAAGTATATATGTATGCTCAGTTAACCATTCTAAAGTCCTAGCTAGCACTTAATTGTTTGATTAATTGCACTTCAGTTGATACTTTCAGGTTATATCTGGGTTGTTGTTAATCCCCCTAACTATAGCGCTTGGAGTTCTTTTGGGTTGGCATGTCTACCTCATTCTGCACAATAAAAGCACCATTGAGGTCATTAGAAATTAACTGTTTTTGTTGTTCTTTTATATCTGTTTGTAAAATTTCTTTTGGAACTCGATAAGAACTATTTTGGGTATTTTGACAGTATCATGAAGGAGTAAGAGCCATGTGGCTTGCGGAGAAAGGAGGCGATGTCTATAAGCATCCATATGATATTGGAGCCTATGAAAATTTGACAACGGTAATAACCTATGCTCCTTTTTCTTTTATTAATACAAGCAACCAATGATGCTTCTTTAGAAAGCTTTAAAAATTTAAGAATTTGGTCTTTAGCATAATTACTAAAAATTAATGTGCGACTGCTTTGATTGATTCCTTCCTTCTGCTGCTTCATAAATGAAAAGCAGTTGTTTTATTTTATGCAATGCTCTATTACCTAAGTTGGTTCTATAGTATAACGTTTTCTGTATTCTAGACTTTAGACAGATGGTATCATGCACTTCTAGAAAACGTGAAAATTTACTATTGCATGCTGTAGGCAAGTAAAAACCGCAAGTCTATTTCTTTGCTGCCTGTCCTGTTGTCGTGCGTAATTGGTTTCCTAGATTTGGTTTTAGTTTGTTGCGGTGCTGTGTATTTTCCTGGGCGTTGATCCAGTTTCAGATTTGTCATGAAAGTGATTTTCTATGGTATTCGTGAACAATGTAAATCTGAGGATTAAAACAATCAGAGAGCTGGTCATTTTAACTAAACCACATAGAAGGCTAAAGACTATTTCTGAATATGATGAATATGCATGAGTCAATAGACCTCTAAGATTTTATTGTACATCTAATAACTGGGATTGCTTCAGGTACTGGGTCCAAGTATTTTTTGTTGGGTGTGTCCCATTTCAAGACATATTGGTTCAGGTCTTCGCTTCCGAACAGCCTATGATTACTCTATTAACGGGTCTTCATCCAAATGAAGTTCCATTTTACTGGGTTGTCTCATCACACTTGCATGGCTTGATGTCAAATGTCTCAACTGTCAAATTGTGGGTGAATGTCGATGTTGGGACTCCTTCAATTGGCTTAGTTTCGAGGGATGAAAAAATTCTTTAGCAAAACCACAGTAGTCTAGAAAATGCTTGCTACTGCAGAATAGAGCGGCACAAGGCAATGAATCAAACATGAAGGCCCTATCCTTGTGACAGTTGAAATTAAGGTGTGCAGGTTGTGAAACAATTGTACATTTTCAATTTTTTTTCTGATTCAGCTGCGATAACGTAGATCATGTAGGGCTGACAGTAGTCCAGTTAGTATCTTTGTAAGGGTAATAGAATCCCTGCTTACCGTCAAGAGTGTAGAAAAGATGATAAAGAGTTTGATTAGGACAACAAAACTGTGAATTCTGTAACATCAAACAATAATCAAAGTTTTGAAACAATTTTGGTTTGCTTCTGTGTCAATTTTCTGCGTTCATAATGAAATCTCCAACAATACATGGTTGGCTTGCATTTTTTATTTTCATAACTATGAATTATCATATGTAATAGAGCTGCTTGTTTAATCTTTTCTTCAGCATTATTAACAAACCCAGATGTAAAAATCTCATTTCCATCAGCGGAGAGTGGATCTTGCGGCAGCGAAATTGAAACTTTGGTGCTAGGATGGTCATGATCAATGTAAATACCATAATATTTAAAAGTGCTAAAATGACCCTTAAATGTGAAGGGTTTTATAGTTTATAAAATTAAAATTGAGGTACTAAATCATTTGATTTTTAAATAAGGGGTATCAAACTGTAAATTATAGTAATAAATATGAGAAGGCTTAGAGTAATTTGCTCGTAAATTTATAGAAGATAATTGCTTCTTCCTTGTATTTTTGTTTATTGTTTAATCCAAAACCAGCTGGTTTTGTAGCCTCCACCTACGGGTGATTTCCCCAGCTCAACGAAAGGTCATGACCCATGGGTCTAAAAAATGGAACCATGTCCCACAAACCCACGTGGGTCTTATCTTTGTCATCACCCTACGCGCCTATTTCGAGGTGGCAGCATGTGGTTAGTTCGTGTTACAAACGCTTCACACAGTTAATAACAGATAAGGGACTGCTAAGATGCAAATGGAAAGCTACAGAATTAGTTAGTGGTGTTTTAACTTTTTATAATCTATCAATTTAGTATCTCAACTATTATTTTAATTAATTTAGTCACTGAACTTTGAATTATTCAGATTAATGACGTATTTGACTCAAAAATTAGGAAAAAAATTTAAATTAGCCCCCAATTAGTGAAAAATCTGAATTTGTGCCTTGCAGTTCACAGAACACTTCTATAAAATTGATAATTTAATTAAATAAAATAAAATTAATTCATTATAATTTTTATGTAATCGCTCCATATATTTAAGGGATTTGTTTTTCTTTTTAATGCATCATATTATAATTAGTTAGAGTATATATAATATTTAATCACTTAAATATATGGAGTAATTAATATTTCTATGATTTGATATAAAATTATTCACAATGCCTGTTATTTTGCGCCAAAAAGTATAATGTTGTACTAATATTTTTGAGCTATTTAGCCTCATTAAAATATAAATTACCATATTCATACAGCTGTTAATGTTGAGTGAGTAAAAAGAGAGTTGATGCATTGAACTGACAAATTAGAAATACGTCAGGCACCTTTATTCCTTCCTATTGGTACCATGTCTCGCTCTGACTCTCACTAATATCCAACTTTATTTTATTTTTCAAACAGAGGGATATCCTACTTCTAGTTTCATTTTTCATAAACTGGATTTTTCTACAGCCTGAGAATTCATAAATGGATGAACAAGATAACCAAAGCCAATCTGAGATCAACAGGTTTTTTTTTTTTTTTTTTTTTTTTGCTTTATTTTGATTTATACAGCACCCAAAATGTCGATTTGCAATATATTATGATGGATATCTTCTGCTTTAAGCTTAGAGCAAGGTTAGACTTTAATTTTGTGTTTTATTTTGGCAAGCAAACAAATTTTTATAGAACTATAGATCATATTTTTTTTAAGGAATGATAAAGAAATTATGAAAGGAGAAGTGTTAATTAGTTGTTTCTTGAAGAAATCTAGTCTTTTATTATGTGATTCATTCAGTTTGTTTCATGGTGGTCTAATCTATAAGGTGGAATTAGAGTAGAGAATTTTTTATTTTATTTTTGATAATTGGAGAGGGGGAGCGCTTGTGGGAGGATTTGAACCACGACGCTGACGGTTTGCTTTCAGCTTATACCATTTGAGCTACAACTCATTGGTAGAGTAGAGAATTAGAATGCCAATTTCTTGTAATAATACACAGAAATAGAAATGCTGAAACGGTAAACCTTAAGACTAAAATTAAGCCATTAGTGAAGAATTTAGCTTTGTCAATGGAATTACATATACTTAATAGACTGATTTAATTAGAAGGATAAATTCGAAATACAATTGTAAAAGTTATCTAGAAATCCTAACGCGTCGTCACAAATACATTTCCTTAAATGGACAACTAATAGAAAATGGAGGGAGTATTGAGTTTCTGAGTTGCAAAAGCTATTTTAGAAACAAAAATAGAGTACCAAAATATAAAATTCGATAAGTTTCCGTGCAATATATAGTGCTACAATTGTTGACGATTTACATTTGTTAGATGCTTTCTATCTGTTTGTACCATTGCAAGTTTAGTACTCATACATATTGTGTGCTTCTGCCTGTTTTCTTATTATTCTTTTCAGCTATCGTTATGATAAAGAAATGAATGGGAACATGTTGGACTTGAACAAAAAAAGAAAGTTGCAGGCTGAGCAACTGATTTTACCTCTCTCAAAGCATAATTGCTGGGAACATCGCATAATTTTCAGGCCAGTTTTGGTGTTGGAAGAAAACCGAGTAGAAGACGGCATGATCACACACTTTATTCAAGAAAATGCTAGAGAAGATGGTTCAGATCCTGAATCAGCAAAGGATAGCAATAGTTTTGTTGGTGATTCTTCTGACTCTGCCATGTCTGTACAGGGTGAAGCAAAATTTGAAACAAAGGTTTCAATTGGGCCTTCCACTTCATCTTCAGCAGGGACGGAAGGTTCCGGAAGAGACGAAATGGCTTTTGTAGCAGGGAAGCAAGACCCTTACCTTCAATACAATGAACTACAACATCCGAATGTTGGCGAGCACACTGGAGAATTCGGAATGACTTCTGATTATATGTGCTCTGAACATGGTAATGAGGGCATTGAACTATATACAGATAAAGATCTTGAAGATATTTTCTTTTCCAACCCGGCCGATCCAAATACGTTTGTCCTGTCTTCAGGAAGATGGCCTGTTAACCAAGGTAATTTCGCCTCGCATGCTACTTTCTAGCAGGATTACAGGAAAACTAACCAAGTCTTGCATTGTAGTCCTTTGTTTCCATTTTCATGCACGCTTCTGAAACTCTACATATTTTATGTTTATAATGAATTCTTATAATAAAATGTCATTCACTGTTTTTCATTTCAACGTTTCTGTTTCGGTGCAACATAGCTTTGTAGGTTCATCGTCGATTTTATTTGCATAAATGGCTTGTTAAACTCTGTATGAGTAGGTTCTTTTATGATTCTTTGTTAACCAAGTTGTGTTATGAATGCAGAAGCTGAAGCAGGCACTATAAAACCGACAATCGATCAAGAATTTGAGCAGTATTTTTCGATGCTCATGCTGTAGTAGGGATCCCTTGGTTGTATGTATAATATTTATAGGTAAAAACTTGTAGTTGTATCTCATGTATAAACTCAAGTTGAAATGAAATACGGCTTCTTGTTCATGCTTATTGAACAATCTTAATGATTCTCACTGTTTTTTCAGAATTTTAATTTGGCTCCAAATTTCTTTGATTTTATTTTTTGTAGTAGTGGCAGTGATATTACCATTTCATTTCCTTATTTAAAGATGTGTTTCTTTTTCCAATTTTCAAGAAAATCTTAATGATTGCAAACAGAATTCCTCAAAAATAAAAAATAAAAAAAGATTGCAAAGAGAAGGGCTGAGAGGCATAATATGTTTGATCATTTCATAATTGTCCTTTTTGATCATGTGCTGTCCTACTACTTACCAACACTTTGTGTTGTAATTTACATATTTTATTGTTGTTTATAGGCAAAAGGCTCACTTCAGCCCCTGAGGTCAGACCGAAAGAATTAATAAGACCTTAAGCTCGAAGATAGCTCACTTTAGCCCCTAAAATTGTCCAAAATGGTTCACATCGCACCACCGTTAGTTTATTCCGTTTAAATGATGACGTGGCCTTTAGGAAAAAACTCAAAAACATCCTTAATGTTTAAAAAATTTACCAAATCTATATTTTTGATTTTTTTTAACCATTTTCAACCTCTTTTTCATTTAAATATATCTAATTAAATAATTTTTAAAATTAAAATATCTCTTTAAACAATCGAAACTCAATCAAACATTTCGAAACCTAATTAAACGTTTCGAAATTCAATCAAAACAATCAAAATTCAATTTAAATCTAATTCACCTCCCTGCTACTACACACCAGCACCACTATAATCTTCGGCAAAAAAAATTCCAACCAAAAATCAAATAAAAATAAAAAAATTTAATAAAAAAATAATATTTTTTAATTTCCTCTTCCACCGACTGCCGGAATTTATTTCCGGCGGTCTTCTCCATCCTATTGTTCTTCCCATGGGAAGAACATGAAGAATCTTGTTCTTCCCATGGGAAGAACAGCCGATCTGTTCTTCCCAAGTTGGGAAGAACAGCCGATCTGTTCTTCCCAAGTGGGAAGAACAGATCTGTTCTTCCCACTTGGGAAGAGCAGCCTTTGTTCTTCCCACTTGGGAAGAGCAGTGGCTGTTCTCCCATGGGAGAACCGGAGAAGACCGCCGGAAGAAATATCCGGCGGTCGGTAGAAGGCGGTGATATTTTTTTTTTTAAATAGATTCGAAAAATATTCGATGGGTTTTACGAAATTTTAATTTTAGTTGATTTAATTAGTTTTAAATTGAATTTTGATTGGTTTAATTGAATTTTGATTTGTTTAATTGAATTTCGATTTGTTTAATTAGGTTTTGAAGTGTCTAATTGAGTTTCGATTGTTTTAATAAATATTTTAATTTTAAATATTATTTAATTATTGATATTTAAATGAAGAAGAGGGTGAAAATGGTTAAAAAAAGTTATAAATAAAAAATTGGTAAATATTTTAAACGTTAAGGATATTTTTGAACTTTTTTCATACGTGCCACGTCATCACTTGACAGAAAACTAACGGTGTCAAATTTTTCGGTGGGATGTGAACTATTTTGGACAACTTCAGGGTCCAAATTGAGCTACCTTCGACCTTAGGGTCTTATTAATTATTTCGGTTTGACCTCAGGAGCTAAAGTGAGCCTTTTGCCTTGTTTATACTATTTTTCTGTTACATTATTTGTTTTTCTTTGTTCTGTTTTTTTTCCTATTCATTTGAAGCTGGATAGAATTTACAAAAATGCATTTATTTATCTTTCAAGGAAAAAAGCTAAAAAAACAAAAGTATATGCACCAGCCGGGAATCGAACCCGGGTCTGTACCGTGGCAGGGTACTATTCTACCACTAGACCACTGGTGCTATCGAGGTTAAAATGCGTCTTTTATCTTAATATACAATAGATTCAAAGAAACAAATAATGTTTGAAATAATATACATCAGATACAAAGAAAATTAAAATGTTAAAATGTACTTTCATAATTTCATTAATTGGTTAAAATAAATAAAACTATATCTTTACGAGTTATTAATACAACAAATTCACTATAGATAACTGTTTTATATATGTATTCCTTAGATTTATGAAATGTAAAATCAAGTATATCTCTCATAAATTAATTAACTTCATCTACAATTAGAACCTCCAACTTAAATTTCATCATAAGTAATCCAAAATTTGTATACAAAGTTCGAAATAAAAAACTTGAGTTGTCAATATAGTTAACAGATTTCATCAATAACTCCATATAAGTAACATTTTGAGCAATCAATCTCTACATTTTAATTTCAACATTAATCATGATTTAAATTCTTGATTATGACAAATTATCAATTAGTTTCTTTTCTTCGCTCTCATTTCACGAGTTTGGGTTTTCGGCGGCTTGGAGAATAGGGTAGAATGTTAGACTTTATTATATAGTAGGGAAAAGGGTCATTTATGCCCCTATGGTTTATCTCCAGGATCAATTAAGCCCTCAACATCCGGAAAGGTTCAAATATGCCCTAACGTTTTAAAATGTTGACAACCAAACCTCTAATTTTGACGTATAAATAAAACGTTAGGGGTCTGGTTGTCCAAATTGGGGGCCTGATTGTTCATTTTCTACGACGTAAGGGGCATATTTGAACATTTTTGTACGTTGAGAGTTTACTTAATCTTAAAGTCAAATCTTAAGGGCATAAATGACCCTTTTCTCTATATAGTATAGTCGTACAAGGAGAAAACATTGAAGGACTGCTTTTTTAACTGGATAGTAATGAAGACAATTTAAATATGTAACTTGAAGAATTTAAACTACAATTTGTAATAAGGGAAAAAATGTTTAACAAGTATTAACAAAAATATGTACCCAAACAGTAACCATAATCCAATAATATATTAATCTAAAACCTAATTAACAAAACACAAACAAGAAAAACACAATAAATTGAACAAACAATATTCGCTAATTGATTAAGCCCAAGCTTCCCGTCTTCGAGAAGGCATATTGCAAAGCAGAATTAGATCAAGATCCGGCGGTTGAAAATACCCGTTCAACGGTGGATCCCGCTTAGCTCCGGCCACAGCTTTCTTTCTCGGAGGCGGAGGGCAAACAAAAACCACTGGTATCCTGCACTCTCTACTCCTCGGAGTTGTGCACTCGTCTTCTCCGCCGCAATCACATCTCTCGCCGGAATTCATTTTGATTTTTAGAATTTTTGAATGCCAAAATTGGAAGTTATGCAGAGAGGGAAATTTTGAAAATTTGAAATTGGGGAAAAGTGGGGGAAATTAAAAAATTTGGTGAGAATAAGTAGAGGAGAGACGTGGGTGTTAGAGGAAAATTGGAGGTGGACGTGGGCTGATTTTTATCGCGTTTTATTCGTTTTTCTTTGAAATTGGCGGCAGAAGCAAATTCAGTCGGTGAATGCGCGGGAAATGTTTTGGTTTGGGTTTTAAATGTAATTGGGTTGTGGGCTTACTTTTAGTTAAAATGGGCTTGTTTCAAACTGACATATGGGCTGTTTTTAAAATTTACGGAGTTCAGTTTTGATCGAATGTGTTATCTTCCCTATCTATCCAAAAAATGTAATTTAAGTATAAAAACAATTAACCGATATTTTATAGATACTAGTGTCGCTTTACGTGTTTTATATGTGTCTCGTAGTGTGACTCGTTAAATAATAATTACTATTTTTATTATGGATTTGGATAATTACTTTTATTATGTTTAATTAATAATTATTTTTATAATAAATTATATTTAAATATAAAATATTAAATGATAATTAAAATGACAATTAATGAAATATATTTTATTTTATTTGTAGACAATAAAATAATTTTAAATTTTAAGTAAAATAATAATTTATTAGAAGTAGTTTACCTTCGTTTGAATTCTAGATGATTAAATAATAATTAAGTAGTAATAATTAAATATTTAAAATTTTATTTTAATCATTACTCTAGAAAATTATCTTAGCATAGAATTATAAGTAATTTATTTTAATTGGTACTTTAACTCTAATAACTATTTTAAAAGTTTTTTTAATTAATAATTATATTTTAAAAAACATAAAGGGATTATCATAAATGTGTTTGTCCTCTCCCCCTCAATCCGTGCTTTTATATATAGTACAGATATATGCAGAATTTTATTGATGTTTGAGAAAATTACTCTAATGCTCTTCAAATGTAATATACTTTCATTTAACTTAGTTTATTAATACAATTATATTGACTGAATGACTAAAACATTACTAATAAAAATAAAAATAAAATATCTTATCATTTGATTTATAAAAAAGATGGATGGAATTTTGAATTATGATATATGAAGAGTATCAAAAAGATTTGCTCTCAATTTTTTATTAATGTTTTTGTAAAATTTTGTTGATTTTCAGTAATATATATTAAATAAATAAATGCATTGTTCTTTCATTCAAACAATGTAAAATTACATATTAATATTTCATGGATATTCATTGATATTCCATAAATACTATATACTGATATTCAATAAAAATGTTTTTAGATATTTTATTGATGTTTATTTAATTTTGTTCATTTTATTATAAATGTAACATTTTTACATCCATTCAAATTTAGAGGGGCGAAGGTAGGAGCGAAGATTGCTGGCCGTCGTCTCCCATCTATTGGCTAGTGACCATCTAGGATTATATATTTTAACTTTTTTTTATATAATTATATATTTTTACTTTAGTTTTATCAGTTTTATCATTGGATAATCATTCAATTGTAAAATGTTGACAAAGTAATTTTTATTTGAATTGTTTTTGCAAAAGAACCCATCCTGAAAAAGAGTAATTAAAATTAGCACTAATTTATTTGTTTGCACGACAAAAATATATTAATTCAAATGCTAAAATGAAGAAACTAATAAGATCTGCGTATTTCAATTATTTATATGTAAATGTGCATTAATAATACAGCTTAAATTGTAAAAATAAGAGTTATAACTTTTTTTTTCTTATCTTTTTTTCATTTTGTAAGTAATATAGATATAAATATAAATTTATATTATTTTCATATTTGTTTAACCACATGTTAATCCTTGTACATCTTTTAAATCTTGAACGTTCATGTTTGAGTGATAACATGTCAGAAGAAAAATTAATCAAGACACATAAAATCAATCAAAGAATAAAATAAAATATTTAAATGTCTAAAATTATAAACTATTCGAAAGAATTTAAATTTAGTCAAAATCAATTAATAAAAAATGACTATATAAAGCCAATATCCAACAAAGTATGTTCTGAGTTAATTCAAAAATTTGTCAATTTACAAGTAAGACACCGGCACAAAGAATTATAAAATTATAAAATAGAAACAATGTATCATAAAAATTTAATATTTTAAAAATAATAAATTACTATAATTATTAAAATATAATTTTTTTTATTAATGAAAAGATAGTGTATTTATAGATTTTGACATTTTTATCTTAATTCTTTTTATATTTATTATTTAATAAAATATTTATTTGATTTCATGCACACAGAATTACGCCTAATTAACTACAGTTCAAATAATATAAACGCTTAACAATAAACCGGTAGATTTTAAATTCAATTGCTCCTATAAATTTTCTTGTCAATTATAAAAAAAAAACAATTTACTATTTGTACAATCTAATTCATAAAAGTAATACTAGTAAAAATTATCCCTAAATAAATTGGCTTCATCTATATTTTCTTAAATCTCCAAGGTGGATTTGTTAGTTCGTTATTCTCCAGATCCATCTCTCTAGGCTAGCCCCTCGGAAACACCACCACAAGCCAAGGGACAGGTTGAACCGCTCCCATTCTTTACACGTGAAATTCAGACCAACATAATCCCATACACGTGTCATTCAAAGGGTTGACTTTCGAACATAAGATAGAGATTGATTTGGTGTTCTTCTTCATAAGCTTAAACCAGACCCCACTTGTTTTGGTTTTGGTTTTTGTATTGTTAAGTTAACCGACGGCCGCCCAGCAAAACACAAAACCTACGCCCACTTCTGACAGTCAACCTCACAAAACGACGAAAGCAGAGGTTGTCGTTTTGCATGGCTTTTGTTTTTATGAAATTTTGAAATATCAAAAGTCAAAGCCAGATACGGACATAACTTCCCTCACTTTGAAGCAACCACTCATAAAAATAATGTTCTAACATAAAACTTAAACTAATCTAAATTAAAAATAGATTTAACAAATTCTTATATTTTAACAACTAGCCACTGCTCTCCTAGTTTCATTACAAGAATTATATCTCTCATAAGTAAGATTATTTATTCTATTTGATATTTTTTAGTTAAAAATTTTGATTTCTTGAATTTCTAATTCAAAAAGGACAAGTATTCAAATTTTTATGCATGCAAGATTTGAGTTTGGTGATTTAAATTTTAAACCTAGAAAGAATTTCAAGTAGTTGTTACAGATTTAATAAGTTTTAAGTATATGCATAATATATGATGATCAATAATTAATGTAATTTATTTAGCTAGCTATCCAACTTATGCAAAATGTAGGCTCAACTGCCATAAAGAATTTAGAAAAAGTTATATAAACCAAATGATAGTTCCAAATAGAGATTAGTGATAAATGCATACACTTAAATATAATATACTCCAAATGTTCCATTATTTTATGGTTGACTGTTGCTTGGGCTGAATGGGGTCATGAGATGAGGTAGCATATATATATATATATATATATATATAGGTCCACCTTTATTCATCAGTCCCATCATCACACAAATAAATCACTTGTAAAATTACTAAGGACAATCCATCTATATATAGATTAGAATCTTTGGCATTATTTATGTAAGTAAACTTTTAGATATATTATATTATAGTTATATATTATGTTCATCCCTCAACAAAAACAATTAAATTTAATTATATTTATAAATTACTTTTGGCTAGATAATATTTTATTACTAATTTTTATTTTTTTGATCAATTTAAAAAAAAAATAAACTATCTGATTTGTCAAATTTATAAATTAAAATAATTATACTTAAATTCAGTCATAGTTATAAAATTATTTTTACTAACAAGTAATTAAGTAGTTTTGGTTGGACTAGACACGAATATATTTATTCAAATTTATAAAACTGTCAAAAGATTATCTAATTTTTTTTAAAATATATTTAATAAAATGGTCAAAATTATGAATAAAAAAAATAATGTTGCCTTAATTTAATTTTAATATAATAATTATATGTGATAGGATTCTATATAAATTATATCAACTGCGATCTTTTTTTTATGAATGCCAACTACGATCTTATATAAATATAATTATTACTTATATGATAATACAACTTTATAATGATGTTAATAATATTGATTAAATTAATTAAATTATAAACATTCAATTATAGTTTTATATATACTGATGTATCAATAAGTGGAAGAACGAGTCCTATTTAATATGAAGCTATTAACCCAAAGTTTTCCAACAATTAATTATTTGTTCAAAATCATAGTCCGTTGGTTACTGTTTAAATGTAAACATGGTACATTTGATGTCAATTACCAAGGCATGCAGATGCAGTTCAGAAACTATGTCTATACCGCCCTCATCACCAATATTTATGAGGTGGTCTCCCATTTTGCCCAAAATGTTCTGTTGTAGGTCACGGAAGTTTTAACATAACGGCTATTATAGATCAATTTGTTATACTCCTCAATTTTAAAAAAAACTTTGGTATTTTTTGGGTATTGCTATTCGCCGCCCCTTTTTACTTAGCACCGCACAGGCGAAAGACATTTTTACCCTTTAGCAAAATTTCAAAAAAAAAAGTTCTCTCAACTCATTCGAACACACTCGAACAACTACGTAAAAAGTCGAGTAAAATGACGGATAACGAGTATAATTCGTCGGGAAACGAGTACCGACAGTCGGAAACAAGTTTTCCCGGCTTTTCCGAGGTAAAAATTAGTTATTTTAAATTTTTATTTAAAATTTGTGAAGGGGGACGATTGAATTTCACGTCCTCTCCAGAGGAAGGGACGCCAGAGTTTGCCGTCCTCTCCAGAGGAGAGGACGTGAAATGCAACGTCCTCTCCTCTAGAGGGGACGCCAATTTTGGGCGTCCCCTCTTCTAGAGAGGACGCCGGGCGTCTTCTCTAGAAGAGAGGACGCCCAAAATTGGCGTCCCCTCTAGAGGAGGGGACGCCCAATTCCACGTCCCCTCTTCTAGAGGGGACGTGGAGTTGGGCGTCCCCTCCTCTAGAGGGGACGCCCAACGCCGGCGTCCTCTCCTCTGGAGAGGACGCCGGCGTCCCCTTTTCCGGCCGCGACCGAAACGTCGCGGCCGGAAATTAACTAATGCTAAAAAAAAACGTTGAAATGATTTTTTTTTAATAATTACAGTAATTTTTTATTCCATATTATTACGACTTTTTATTACATATTATTTCGATTTGTTAAACGTAAGTATTTATGTTTTGCAGGTTGATTTAGAAGATTATGGCGGTGATGGAATTGATTACAGCGATTGGTTTAAGCTAGATCATGGGTTTGATAGTGATGTTGAAGCAATTACTTGGGCTAAGAGTACTGCTATAAAGATTGGATTTGAATTAGTCATTTCGTCACATAAGAACGAGGGGAAAAAGAAGCTTCTACGATGTGCTCGGGGTGAGCGTTACAGAGGTTCATTCACAGATTCTGATTCCTTCGTACGGAAAAATACGAAGACAAAAGCGTGTAAGTGCAAATTTAAAATTATTGTCAAATTAGGAAAGACTGCATGGTTTATACTTACAGATCCTGGTATTTCGAGTACACACAACCATGCTCTAGCTGTGTATCCTGAAGGATACCGTCAGATGAGTGGGCTGAGTGGCGAGGCGAAAGAAATTGTGCGAGATATGAGTGCGGCACAAGCGAAGCCGTGTTCTATCATGGCAGCTTTAAAAGAAAAAGTACCATCTGACAACCCTACAATAAAGCAAGTGTACAACTATAGAGAGACTTTGAGAAAGTCTAGCTTTGAGGGTAGAGATGTGGTTGGGCAATTTTATCACATGGCTCAGCAAAATGATTATGTACACTGGACTCTTGCTGAGGAGGATACAGGTGTGTTGACCCATATTTTCATGGCTCATCCTGATTCAGTGAGACTACTTCGTACGTACTACTGGATCATCGGCATGGACTCCACGTACAAGACGAACAAGTACAAGCTGCCTTTTTTTGAGATTATTGGAATGACTCCTTGCAACAAGAACTTCATAATTGCATATGCAATTATGAAGGATGAGACTGAAGGGAGTTACAGATGGGTATTGGAGAGACTGAGGTATTTAATTATAATTATGTTATTTGATATTTTAATGATATTCAAATTCAAATTACTTATTAAATCATCGGGCAATAATGCAGGTGCTTGATTGGGGAACATATTCATCCGAGCGCTATTCTTACTGATCGAGAATTGGGGCTTATGAGACCAGTGTCAGAGGTTTTCCCACGTTCTTCTCATCTACTATGTACGTGGCACATAAATAAGGACGTAGAAGATAGAGTGTACAGAATTAGTGGGAAAAACCAAGAGTTTGCTGAAATTTTCAAGAATAGTACATGGAAGAAAATTATCAGAGCGCCAAGTTTTGATCAATATAACATAGCTGTGGAGCACTTCAGAGATCGGTTTAAAGGTTTTCCAGGGTTGATACAGTACATTGAGGGGACTTGGCTGGGACACAGAGAGAAGTTCGTATCTTGCTGGACGGACTTAGTCCTACATTTTGAAAACACCACCACATGTAGAGTCGAGAGCGCACATGCTCAGCTTAAGCAGTGGCTCAACTCTAGCACCGGTGCTCTGGACACAGTCTGGACGAAGGTCGACAAAGTTATACAGTCGCAGTTGATAGATATCCGGTAACATTCTTCTCGAGTAATATTAGTACTTATACAAACTATGTTGTCATTATTATTAACATAAATGTTTTAAAATTACTGCAGCAAAACACTTGAGGACTCCAGACGGACTATTGGCGTACATCGACGCGGTTTTCCATTTGACAAGCTCTCATGCAGAGTGTCACATTACTGTCTGGATTTAATATCGAAAGAACTAAGGCGTATGCGAGAATTGAGTACCGATGTCTACGATCGCTGTGGTTGTGTGGTTAGATCAACACATCAGATCCCCTGTGCATGTGAGCTGCGAGCGGTGGTCGATTCAGGTATCACGCACCACTTTCATTGAATACTAATATTAAAAATATTAATATTGTTATTGAAAGCTAATATGTGTTATTTGTAGGTAACCCGATCAGCCTTGACAGTATACACCCGTTTTGGACGAAACTTGTTATTCTCGGCGATGGGTTGGACACATCTGCGCAACCCGATTTTGCTGGTTTTCAGACTGAGGAACATCAGTATTTTCACGAGGTCGCCGACGAGGTCATGACTAAGGATCCTTCAGTGTTGCGTGATATTTCTCGTATTGTTCGAGAGCGACTTCACCCCGAAGACTTAGGCTACATGGAACCAGAAGTTAAAACAAATGTCAGAGGTCGACCAAAGGGGAGCAAATCAACGAAGCGGGATCCGAGTCGTCATGAGTACAAGGACCGTGTACCTGGTCGTCCTAAATCTTCCAAAGCTCAGAAAAATCGTACATCCGCGTCAGGTAATTATTATCCACTAATATTCGTTATGTACGTCTACTGTAGTAGTATCCTTGTTATTTATAATAATATTTTTTTTATTTCCCGCAGCTGGTTTGCAAAATGCGGAGGTTATTCCAGGATTCCTTTTACCATTCGTTGACGAGCTTGTGGACGTGCGTGGAGACGGCAACTGTGGATTTCGCGTGGTGGCAAGCCACATATATGGTGACGAGAAGATGTGGGGAATGACTAGAATGAACATTGCAAATGAAATCTCCGCCCACCCTTATCGATACGAGGGTATTTTCATTGATGGGTTGCAAGCGGCCATTACACGTATTAGCTGGGAAGGCGGAGAGTGTGGCCCTAGCTACTGGATGCAGGTATTTAATTGAATTATATAAATTTATCACAAAGTTATTATATTTTTTTAAAAAATGATATTTATATTCTGGCTTATTAAATGGATGCAGGTATTGGATGACTTGTTCCCTATTGCCACTATCTTCAATGCAGCTGTTATTTACATACAAGGCGGGACGCTACAACAGACGCGGTTCTCTTCGTTTACTGTTCTGCCTTTGCATTCCTCTGAGGTTCACTCACGACCATCGAAGGAGATAGTGATATTGTATATTAGTGGACGCGCTCATTTTGTTAGGTTGAATTTGCAGGATAATTTTCCTGTCCCACCAATTCCCACCCTGTGGTTCCAGCACAGGGACCATATTGTTCAGTCTTGACATACTTTATATGCTAATAGGAGAGAGCAATGGGATAGTTTGATAGGTATGGCAGATTGAGTTGATTGTAAAATGTTTATTCGGTAATTATGCTGATTGTGTGTTTTATTATTATACGTGTAATATTTTTGAACTCCACAGTACGTAATATTTAAAAATGTTCATGAAATTGCATAAAAACAAACACGTACATAATATAAAAAAATTCTCTAGAAACTAACATCTAAAGAAAACAAGTCCATAATCAGAAAAAAGTACTAATAATATAAACATACAACATATACTAACAGCACTCAGTCAGCAATGCGCCAAGCGGCAATGACTCTCTCCAACTCCGTGCTGGCCTCCTCCGTCTCAGTCTCCAACTCCGGAATGCCGTCAAATTCGCAGTGCTGTCTATGTTGGGCGGTAATCGTGCTGACTTTTTGGATGAAATGCTCGTATCTGCTGGTCACCAGTGTCATCCACTGTAATACCATAAATAGACAAGTAAATTCAATATGTTAAATATATGTAATATTCACTAAATTATAAAATGAAAACTTACATAATCGTTGTTGCTGCGGGGAGGATGTCGTCGTGGAACATCTCTGTCAGGAAGGATACGGGGGTGCGAATGGCGCTCGAACCAGTCCAGGTAAGCTGGATGGCATCCTCCAGCAATAACGTGGGCTTCCTCAAATCCCATTAACGGCAGCTTGTACATGACCGGAAAAGCGTTCCACATGTCAACCGCAATCGTCACACTCATGTCCACAGAGTACTTGAGTGACTTCCAGGACCTAACAGCCCCTATTGGCCGACAAATTGGCACAGGTACAGTCTGCACATAACCCAGCTGTCGCAGCACCCTAGACGGCATGTACGGCTCGACAATGTCCCGGTACGCTATCCAGCCATAATATGCAGTGTGCTCTATGGTGGCAGCAGGCTCGCCGCCAAAAGGGAGCCATGTGATCTGTTAAAAAATTACAAAACAAAAATTAAAATATAGCAATCGTAATAAAATAAAATTTAGCTAATAAATTAACAAATTTACATACCTCCTCAGCAGTCAGCGTGTCCAAACGAGCTCGCAAGGACCGAAGTCGGGTGGCTGAGCAATCTGACGCAGTAGCACTCCAGCTAGATGCTCGAGGAAGATGAGACTCGATCAACAACCGCTCTCGCTGGGGCCGGAAGCATGGAAAGTACTCATAAATCCATGTCTGCAGCAGTGTCAGACAGCCAGTCAAACCGGAGCAGTCTCCTCTCGATGAGATTCCAAGCTGCCGATAGAGATAAGCTAGTGTAGCTGATCCCCAGGAAACTGTACTCGTATCTGTGACTCCTTCCCGCACCTCCCATATGGTTGCAGGTCTAATCCGATGGCCACTCTTGTCAGTGAATAGAGTGCAACCTAACGTCAACCAGATCCAGGCTATTGCCTCCACCTCTGCAGTACGGTCATGCCTACATAAGCTGATGATCGACTCAATCAGCACACCTCCCTGGGCAAAATGCTTGCTCGTCTTACTCACCAGATCCTCTGGTGAAATACCTAAAATCTGTACGCAGTAAGCCATCAGCTGGGCCTTGTTCGGCTGACCTGAAAACATAATTTCGCAATTTAAATTAATATCACGCAATAGGTACAGTAAATTTCTAGAAAAAATTGGGCAGCACTTCCCCTAAAAATGAGCATCACCCATTTTTCAGGGAAGTCCTGCAAAGAAATTACAATTGGCAAACCAAAACACAATCCACATTAAACAACTAATTTGTCTAAATATTTTATTAAATAACCTAAAACAATTAACTTATCCTAAATAACATTAAATTTACCTAACATAATAATGAGACCTAATTAAAGAATTATTAAATGTAAAAAATATAACAGAATATCGCACCTGAAACCATAGCCCCAGCAACTGGAATCCGAAGAATATGCCACACGTCATGTAATGTGATGGTCATCTCCCCGAATGGCATGTGAAAAGAGTTTGTATCTGGCTGCCATCGCTCCACAAATGCAGAAAGGAGCGGGATATCCAGATGATCAAACATGATAAACGGGAGATGTGATATCTCAGTCCCGTCTATCAGCACCTTAACCTCCTCTGAGGCCGTCTCATACCACTGTCTCAGCTTCTTCAGAGCTCCATGTCTAGTCTGACACTTCAGCACGCCTCTGTCCGCCCCATCCCATAGCCGAGAAGCGACATGCCCGAGAAAACTAGGAATAACAGTGTCATCCTCGGGTCCACCAGGTACTGGACCAGTAACGGTCCACACGTCAACCTCTTCAGGTCGTCTGTTCGACCCTGAAAGTAACATTAAACATAATTAAATTACATTTAATTTTTTTAACAATATTATTAAATTAAATTAATTATAATCATTTAATTATATTTACCTGATGACGAGTCGCCAACGAACCGACCACCTGCACCCTTTTTCCGTTTAGAAATGTAAATTTTTTCACTTGGCTCGTCCTCTGGCTCGTCCTCTGAGCTCACAAAATCATCAGACTCTCTAAGATCCTCAACAGGAATGCGGACGTCATCGGGAGAAGTATGCGCTTGTTTCTTCCGTCGAGCCGAGGCAGAAACTTTACGCGTCGTAACGTGACGGGCTCCCGATCCCCCTAATTCTGGGGCCAAAAACGTCTTCCCCATACGCTTTCCGCCCTGCAGTTATAATAATTTAAATTATAGAAATAATATATATTAAATTAAATAAATTGATTATTTAATTTATTTCAAATAATTATTTATTTTATTTTAAAAAAACAATAATTAGATTTAAATTTTTATTTTTTTTAAAAAAAAAATTCAAATTTCATTAAATTCCGGAACGGGCGTCCGGCGTCCCCTCCGGAAGAGGGGACGCCGGACGCCCACGTCCCCTCCGGAAGGGGGGACGCCGTTTCCGGCGTCCCCTCTTCCGGAGGGGACGCCGTTCGTCCCCTCCGGAAGGGGGGACGCCGAAAACGGCGTCCCCTCTTCCGGAGGGGACGACGCACGTTCCCTCCGGAAGAGGGAACGTGGGAAATCCACGTTCCCTCTTCCGGAGGGAACGTGGGATTTCACGTCCCCTCCGGAAGAGGGGACGCCGGTTTCCGGCGTCTCCTCCTCCGGAGGGGACGTAAAATCCCGTTTTCTCTTTTTTTTAATTGTTTTTTTAAAAAAAAAACGAAATTAATAAAAAAAAAAACTTACCGGAGGTTGTCGATTTCTATCTCGTTCCAAATCCGACATTTTCGTAAAATATGAATTTGTGAAAAGTTGAATGAGTTGAGAGGATTTAGGTTTTTTTTTATGAATTGGTTTTCTATTGAAAAAGTGAAAAGGGTAAAAATGTCTTTCGTCTGTGCGGTGCTAAGTAAAAAGGGGCGGTGTTTAGCAATAATAAAGTCATAAAAATTTACCAACTTTACACGTTTTCTCAATTTAATCACGTTCTTTAAAACTTTTCATAAACATACACCAACTTTCATTTTTTTCCACATTCATACACGGTGTTGATGTGTCACTTATTCATTAGTTAAAAATGACTAACACCTTAGCAAATTGCACCAATTAATAAGTGTCACATCAGCACCATGTATGAATTTAGAAAAAAAAATGAAAGTTGGTATATGTTTATGAGAAGTTTTAAAGAACGTGCTTTAACTGAAAAAACATGTAAAGTTGGTGAATTTTTGTGACATTACTCCTTTTTTTTATGAATAAAAATTTTGGTATTTTTTTATGAATAAAAACTTTAGTATTTTCATTAATAGTAGGTTGTTGTAGCAATTTAGATCAATAGTGGCTCATGTAGCGATAAAAAAATGGCTAAATTTATTTTGAAATTTTTAAAATGTATTGTTTGCTTCATCAGTTCCTTCAACTTTTATTTGATTTTTTTTTTAGATTTCTAAACTTTTATTTTTTTAATTCATATATGCTTTTTTATATACTCATAGTCAATTCAGATTCCTAAACTTTTTTTTTTAATTTTGAGACCCTTTAAATATTTTAGGGTTTTATTTTTTTTAATATATATATATGCTTATTTATATACTCATAGTCAATTATATTTCTATTCTTATATCTACTCTTGGTTGTCTGGCCTTTTACTGCCACATGAATAATTATTGACATAATCTGGCCTTTTACTGCCACATGAATAATTATTGACATAAATTACTATAATAATCTACGAAGTAAAAATGAAAGTTTAGTTGTCAAATTATGACGGATTATTGATTTTGAGAGTCACTGTACTTTGTCAAAGTTGCAAAATAGTCACCGAATAATTTTTTGTTTCAAAATAGTCACTGTATTTTGTGATTAGTAACTTCTGGCGATCACTAAATGAAATCCGGTGACTTTTGTCCTATGTGGCTTGCCAGAAGCTGACTCACACCTTTCTTTTTGTCGGAAAATGTTTAAAAAATTAGGGAAGAAGATGATGATGTAGAAAAATAAGAGTGATATTGACAATGACATGGCAAAGAGGAAGGTGTGAGTAAACTTCCGGCAAGCCACGTAGGACAAAAGTCACCGGATTTCATTTGGTGATCGCCGGAAGTTACTAATCACAAGTACAGTGACCATTTTGGAACAAAAAATTGTTCGGTGACCATTTTGCAACTTTGAAATAGTACAATGACTCCCAGAATCAATAAACCAATTACGACAAACTAAACAATTATAACGGTTCTTTAAGGATAATAACCATTTTAAAAAAAACGCTAATTTAGCAACCGCCTAGAATTCAACCTCTATATTAAATTATATCTTTTTTTATTAATAGTGTGACATATATGCATATAATTTGTTTTTAGAGAAATATATGCATATAATTGAATTAGAATATTAAATCAACATGAAATAATATCTTGATTGGTGACAGAGTAACTATTTTAATTAAAATTAATTTTTTTCTATTTGAGATTTTAATCTAATCATGACATGTCTTATATTAGTAATAAAAATTACTATAATTCTAAACAGTGAACAAAATTAAGGTATTCTTTTAGGAGTAATTGTTTTTTGATAGCCCTTTCAAGAGTAGATATAAAATAGTAAAACCCTAAAATATTTAAAAGGTCTCAAAATTCCCAACTTTTTCTTCATCTACTCCACTCTTTCTTACCTATATCCCTTCTTCAAACATTATATATTACTCACTTCTTATCACTTTCTTTTGGCTTCTTCTTGTGCAAACT
Organism: Mercurialis annua; assembly: GCF_937616625.2. Lineage (NCBI taxonomy): Eukaryota > Viridiplantae > Streptophyta > Magnoliopsida > Malpighiales > Euphorbiaceae > Mercurialis > Mercurialis annua. The sequence continues at coordinate 10,449,820 of NC_065570.1, forward strand.
ATAGTTTCACTACCTACATATTCTTCTTCTTCTCCTTTTGGTTGTAATGCACAGCTAAATTGAGTTGGCGAACAGTAACAACAATGGTGGAAGAAATTCAGACAAATTGGGTTAGTTGTGAAGATGATGATCATGAGCTTATTGTAAGAGAGCTTCTTGATGATGATTCTCCTTTCTTTCTTCATCTCCCAAATCTTCACTCTTCTTCTACTAATCACCAAACTATTAGTAATAAACTCATCTCTACCGTTTATTCTGGCCCAACAATTCATGATATTCAGAATGCTTTATCCTTCACAGCCCCCCACAACAAGAATGATCACTCACCAGCTGCTGTTTCACCACCCAGGTTTCCTATTTTGAGCCCTTTATCATTTGTGGCGGAATTCGAAATTTTATTCATGTGAGGCGAAATTTCTTCTTAGTCGAACTATACGTTGTTCGGTATGTTTTAGACTGAACGACATATTGTTTGACTTAAAATTATTTGATCCCCATTAAAATAATTATTCGATACTCATCAGTTTCGTACATTGCAGTACTGAGCACCCCACCTCGCCTTACCCTACTTCGCCCACTATTTATCATATTAATATACTTAGCCATGATTGGAACTTAAAGGACGGGTCATCGGTTGGTTTTAGTTGTTCTCTACCCTTTAAAATATTATTCTTTAAATTATTTTATTTTATCATTTTCTTCAATCATAAACTATTGTTCTCTTTTGTTACTTTTTTGTTTTCGATTTCTGATTCCGTAACTGTAATTAACATAGGTTTCATATTAATTACTTGTTGCAGAATTTCAATATTTGAAAGGGGTGTGAGCAAGATGGAGAATAACAAGTATACTCTGAAGCTCAAGACCTGTGGCAATGGGATGGCTGACGATGGTTATAAATGGAGAAAATATGGCCAAAAATCTATTAAGAACAGTCCATTTCCTAGGTAATTACTCCTATTTGTTTTTGAAGCTTTTGATTAATTATATTTAAATCTATTGAAAGTTAAAACCGTAAAATTTTGAGTTCAAATTTCAAATAAATTAAATAACTACTATGAAAATATTAATGTGCATGGTTTTTTGAGTTTCATGTGCACCTATAGTATATGGCAAATGAATCTTGTTTTTATTATTATGAATCGTCATTTTCATTTTTCTTGTTATAGTAACTAGTGATAATGTTTTCTAACACTCCTCACATGTCTTTTGGCCATCTTCCTTTGAAGTTTACATTCTTCAAAATATAATATAAATCTTTTAAGTAATTTAATGATTATTTTTCTATGCATCCATTATATATATAATTAACTACAAAAACAATTCAAATTTTTTAAAAATAATAAATATTTTATTAACTCTCTGAAAAACTGAAAATATATGTCAAATTAAATACATTTTCTGGTAATTATCAAATTAAATAATTAGTGAAGCTGAAATCAAATTACTCATAATTTTTCAGATCAGGCTAAAATTACCGATTTAAAAAATTTAGATAAACTTGCAAAAAAGGGGAAAAAATCAGATTAATTTTTTGTACCATAGAGAGATTAGGCATTCAACATAGCATTTAAATCATGCTATATGTTCAACTGTTTCATTCTCTACTCACTTTGTCTTAATTAATTGTCTGCTTCAACTATCTGTATTTAAGAACATGAAAAAGATGGCAATTTAGAAATGTAAATTTTTCATTAATGCATCACAAAAACAACTTGGATCTTTGTCTGCTTTTTCATTTTTATTTACCTAAATTAGTAGTAATAGTCTTGAATTTAATACATTGGTTACAAATCAATCAAAGTAATTAACACCACCGTCAAGTTCAGTAAGCACTAATTGAAAGATTTTAGAGATTTTTTCTTTAATCTTTATAAATAAAATTAAGGGTTAAATGCAAATTAAATTATAAATTTAAGTGTAATTTGCAATTACAACGTAAATTTTAAAATTTTCAAAATCAACCATCAACTTTCATGTTTTGACAAATCAAAACACTGAACCATTTTTCGGGGAACAATCGATGATGTGGACATCATAATATACATTGCCCCGGTAGCTATATAAGCGTTTTTTCAACAAAAAATAGGTTGAAGTTTTGATTATTCAAAAACAAAGTTCATAATTGATTTGCCAAATTTAAAAGTTCTTGCAGTAATTATAAAACACGTTAAAGTTTATGATTTATTTTGCAATTGAAATAAAATTAAAATTAATTGTCTAATACAAAAATCTATAATTTTTTCTATAATTTTTTTATGTAAAATTCCACCTCCTAAATATGAAACGCTAAGTTCATTATTATTTTTAAGATGATGAATTGTTATAAAAAAATATTCTAAAATTATTTCCATAAATTTGTCAATTTCATATTTTATGAGCTTTTATTAAAAGTTTATATAATTCATCAAATTAGATTCCAAACAGTGCCTTGGTGATTTTTATGTTGACATTGATGAAACAGGAGCTATTACAGATGCACAAATCCAAGGTGTAGTGCAAAAAAGCAAGTAGAAAGATCAAGTGAGGATGAAGAGACCCTAATTATCACTTATGAAGGACTTCATTTACACTTTGCCTACCCATTTTTTCTAATGGACCAAACTCATGTTCCCAATAAAAAACCCAAGAAAAGCTTATCATCAGAAGGTGAAGAAGAAGCCCAACAGATCACAGCAGAAAATAGGGCCCAAGATCAAAGCCCATCTCAAACAAATGTAGCCCCAACTGGCCCACTTGATGAATCAGAAGGCCCACAAGGGCTGCTTGAAGATATAATAGTGCCTTTCATGGTTAGAAATCCAATTTCAAATACAAATAATGCATCTTCAGTTTCTTCTTCTTCTTGTTCTCCTCCTACTTCACCTTCTTCACTTTCTTGGTCTCCCACTTTTTCCTATTCATCTTTTGATCTTGCCTTTAACACTTCCATTAATTAGCTTAGTCTACACAATATATATAGGGGCGGAACTAAAGAAGCAGAATGAACGGTCGTCTGTCTGTTAGCAATTATATTTGTTCAATCTTTTCATTTTATTTTTGAATCACCACTCGTTGTTCTTGTTTTATAGTCAATTATATAAATTAATGTAATGATATAAATTTATATAAATGTCAGTATTTACATAGTTATACATAATTATATATTCACTCAAGATTATTATACATATAAAGATGAGTTTATAAAGTATATAATACAATCATTTATAATTATAGATATTTTTTGTTTTAATCATTTGAAGAAGGAAGAGATTTTGAGAATATCATTGCACAACCTTAGCAGAATGCTACTCAATGCATATATACCATTTAAATTGTAACTCATTAATTATAGTCATCGATTCCAATCCGATAATACTTTTTTTTTTCGATATGCCGCTCCGCAAGCAGAGCGTATAAACATAAATCCAACATAATCTCATGAACATAATTATTTATTTATATATTGATGAGTGAGTAAAACTAGATAACATTTACGACTTTCAATTATAGAATGTAAATAATTTATCAATTGAATGATTAACAAAGTACTGTAAATATTGAGGTTAGGTTGCTGGCCATTATAGCCCGGATTTACCAGGTATGTGGGCTTGCGGGCGGTTCACATTCCGGGATTTAACAATGATATTGAGTTTCGGCTCAGTAGAGTGAGTTCTCGTCAGCAAAAAAAAAGTACTGTAAATATTTTATACTTGATAAGAAAAGTTTAATAATCTATTACATAAAGTAAAATTTAAAATGCATCCTCAAGTTCATTAATGTATGTGGATCTCATAAAGCAATATTGGATCCAAAACTCAAATTTAGCCCATTAATATTTGTGGACCTGGCCGAACCATTGTGGCCTATCAATCTGCCGCAAAACATATTCACAATGACTAAAATACCCTCGAATATCACAACGCCAAACAGTGGACATATCAGGGCAAATCTGTAAAACAAAGAAAACTAACATACAATGATTCTCAACATTCACCTCCTCCCATACTCTGTATGCAAGAACATTTCCGATTACCAAATCAAAATTTTATTTTCTCGTCATCCAAACACAACTTTATCACTCACTTCTTATTTATCAACTAATCATCTCGGTTCATTGGTTAATTAATGTCATTATCATCTTCAGCGCAGGAAAAGCTATGATTCTCTCAAGAATCCGCCGCTCGCTTTCTCATTCCACCTTCCGAATAGTATGATTATAGTATTATAAATATCATAATAATGATTATTTCTGTTTGTTATTCTATTTAATTATTATTATTGTTTTGACGTATTTTTTTTTTTGTAGAATGTGATCGGAGGTAGTGGTGCTGGTGTTCGTAGTGTGCCAGTAAAAGAATCAGTTTCGGTAGAGAATGCGTGTGGTTCACGCTTTCATGGAGGGTTAGGGATTGTAGTTAGAGGCTATTTAACTTGTGCTGCCGGAGGTGGAGGTGTTGCTAAGCAACTGCTGTTATCATCATCGAAAACGGATATTTTTATTTCCAATTTTAGCCTTGCTAACCCTAGGCTTCGGCTTTTCTTCTCCAGTGAAGCTTCAAAGAAGCGAAGTAAGCTATTTTTTTTTAATTTTTGATGCTTGGGTGATCTTTATATTTTGTGTTTTAGTATTTAGTTATGTTTGTGTGTTAATGTAGATTATGAGAATTACTATCCCAAGAATAGGAGGGAAATTCCTAAAGAAAATGAGGGTAAATCTGAGCATAACAAAGGTATTTTACTCTCTTTTTTTCTCAATTATTGTTTCAGTTTTTATAAGTTGAAATTTAATTGAATCTTTTGATTTGTAAGACGATCTGCGATCAAGTTGTTTGTGTTATAGCATAGGTGTTTTGTTCTATGTCAGGTCATCAGGATTTTCCCTAATCTTATGATTGTAAAATCTCCATGTTGATTTTTAAATAAAAAAGTTGATATTTTGCTTTTTTGTTATTTGCATTATTCTTTCAAAATTATGGAAAATAAGCTTATCATTTGCTAATGATGTGAGACAGAGATTGCCTTTTTAATTTCATTGTCTTGTTTAGTGACCGTCGACCAGCACTTGCTACACTATTAATCACTCACTTTTTGTTAAGAGTGATTGTCATTTAAGTTTCTTTAACTTTTTAAACTTCTCTTTATAATTATATATGTATTTGTTTGCCCTTTACAATCTTAAATAATGTTGTACTCTGGAATCTGCTTAGTTTAGTATTTTCTTGGTATCATTATGTAAATATTGGAGTTAGTCTTTTCCTTTTTGTCTGTAAGCTCCTTTGTTTGTATTTGTGTTCAATTCGAGTTTTAACTATAATACAATTTTAGAATATTTTTCTGTTAAGTTGTGTGATGCTATTCTTCCTAATGCGTGAAGCTGGAGGAAATTCTAGGTGGTATTGTAGCGGTGAGCAAAAATTTGGGTAAACCAAATTAACCGACCTATTTTTGTTAATTAGGTGAAAGGTTTTTTGTTAATTCAGTTAGTTCGGTCAGTTCAGTTAGTAAATGTTTTTAATTTTTTATGGTTAAGAGTTCGGAAAATTCGGTTAACCAATTTAATTGAATCAACTGAATATTTTTTATTTATAACTATTGTTTATATTTTTATCTGTGTAACCGAATGAATGAACAGACTAATTCGGTCAGCATGGTTTTTTTTTTAAAGATTTTGATTAATTTGGTTAATTCGGCTGGTTTAGTTAAAGAGATAAAGTAATTTGGTAAATTGGGTTTTGATTTAATCAATAACCGACCGCTTGCTCACCCCTACTAGGTGGGATGCCTAAGAACTTCTAAGTGTGATTCTTGCAACCTCCTATCTTTTTTTGTTTATTCTACATTCAGATGAGATTATTAAAATGCACTAATGCAGAGAAAAACGTTCTACACTCAGATCTTAAAACCTGTAGTTAGCTTCAGATTTCAACCCCTTAGATCATGTATTCAGAAAACGTAACATAGTTTCTTTCAATCTAACCTTATTATGCTTATCTGATGATGTATTTTGAGTTCCCGTGATCAACTGATAGTTTGTGCTTCTTCAGAGAACTCAGATGGTGGTGGTACTGGTGGTGAGGGAAATCCACAAAATTTCATGAAGCAGTTCCAAAACTTTTTTGTGCCTTTGCTATTCATTGCCTTTATGTATTCATCAGCTTTCTTTAGTCCTCAGGAGCAGAAGCAGGTTGGAATTGTGCCACACTCTTCAGTAATTGGTTTCTTGTTTGGTATTGTAACTTGATGAAGTCTTTTAACCTTTTGAATTGCTAACTTTTACATGAATTGGAGTCATTGGACACTGATTAAAAATCTATACGTGGTCAAATCTTTTGGATGCTTTTTCTACTGCTTGGGCTATTTTATTTTTTCTTAATATCTGATATTAGATTGATTATGGACTCTAAGTTCAAACTTCTAAGTAGTCCAGCTTCTCTACAGTATCTGCTTGTATGAAGATCTGTTAAAAAAATGCAACAATCACATTCTAAGTTGCCATGTGTCATGCTGAGCTTCTTGTTCTGCATTAAAATAATGTGTTTAATGTTTACATACTTAAATCATTCCAGTATTTGCTCATATACTAAAGGCATTTGGTCATCCTGTGGTGGAGTGAAAGTAAAACTATGTGTTTCTTCAAGTATACATCATGTCTACGGTATCCTGCATGGGCTACTCGGTGACACCCCAATTAGATACCAGTACTTGTATATATCTTGGTTTTTTTTTTCCGGCCTAATGCCTTAAAACCCCCGACCTTTTAGCCCCTTTTCAATCTTACCCCGACTTTGAAAAATTACCAATTTTACCCTATTTCGCATTTTTGTGTTTTAATTGTATCTTGAAATATTAAATTGAAGTCTTTTTTATTTGGAAAAAATTCAAAAACGTTCTCCATGTCTAGCATATATTAATTGTATATGTTTGAAATTTATTTAGATTTAGTTAAATTAATTAAAAATTTAAATTGGTTTTAATTTGCTTATGGTTTTTAGTTAGTTTTTAAAGATAAAAGATTTATTTGTACTTTTTTGAATGAAAATGAATCTAATTTTATCTTTAGACTTAGTTAACTGAATGATTTCATCCTTTAAGTAAAAAAATTGTCAAAAATTGAATAATTGGGGTACAATTGAAACGGAAAAATGCAAAATAGGTAAACTTGACCAGTTTTCAACGTTAGGGTAGGATTGAAAAGGGGTTAAAAGGTCGGGGTTTTTTAAGGCATTAGGCCTTTTTTTTTCCATATTTTGTAAAGTATTTCTCTTTAACTTTACTTCAGTTCTTGCACATTTTTTTTGATCTAGAGCTTGTTTGAATGAAAACATTCATTTGTGGACTGTTGATGATTTTCACTATTTACATTTTGTTGCATCATAAGGACAGTGCATTAGTTTATCTCAGATACCTTGGCTCTCTCATCTCATCTTCTCTTTCGTGCCTTGTTAAAGATTCTTAATTCACCAGAAACATTCCTACTACATGCTGCTGGTTTGATCTTTATATAATGTTTCGTTTCTATGACTAACTTGTTTATTATGTTCCTCATCTAATTTGCTGGATTTGTTTCTCAGATTAGCTTCCAAGAGTTCAAAACAAAGCTACTAGAGCCTGGCCTGGTTGATCATATTGTTGTTTCGAATAAATCAGTTGCAAAGGTGTACGTAAGGAGCTCAGTAAGGAATGGAAAGCAAACTAGTAGTGATGATGTTGTTCAGGCTCCTTCCGGAAGTAAAAATCCCAGCCACTACAAATATTACTTTACAATTGGAAGTGTCGAATCTTTTGAGGAAAAGCTAGAGGAGGCACAAGAAGCGCTAGGAACAGATCCCCATGATTATGTTCCTGTAACTTATACAAATGAAGTAAACTGGTTTCAAGAGTTAATGAGGTTTGCTCCAACTGCTCTACTTTTAGGAACCCTATGGTTCATGGGGAGAAAAATGCAGAGTGGCCTTGGTGTTGGTGGTTCCGGTGGACGAGGGGGGCGTGGAATATTTAACATAGGAAAGGCACATTTTTCAAAAATGGATAAGAATGCCAAGAATAAGGTTAGCCACACATATTTTAAGCTTGTGGCAGAAGTCATGAGAGCAGATTGGTTATTAGAACTTTGTTCTAATGTCTATGTTATGCATGTTTCCTTCTAGAACACATTGTACATCACACAAGAACAAATTATAAGCACAGCTTCCTTTCACTGCCCCTCTCAGTTATCTTATTACTTTTACTGTTATTTAATCTAGTCTTATGTTTGTTGATACATGATAACATGCTAAATTAGCAAGATGATATATGATGATGCTTAATTTGGTGGTGTAGGTATTCTTTAAAGATGTTGCTGGATGCGATGAGGCAAAACAAGAAATTATGGAGTTTGTGCATTTCCTCAAGAATCCTAAGAAATACGAGGAGTTGGGAGCTAAAATTCCAAAAGGCGCCCTTCTTGTAGGACCTCCTGGTACAGGGAAGACACTTCTAGCAAAGGCAACTGCTGGTGAATCTGGTGTGCCTTTCCTGTCTATATCTGGCTCAGAATTTATGGAAATGTTTGTTGGAGTCGGGCCATCCAGGGTTAGAAGCTTATTTCAGGAGGCAAGGCAGTGTGCACCTAGTATTGTATTCATTGATGAAATAGATGCAATTGGTCGAGCAAGGGGGCGTGGAGGCTTTTCGGGTGGCAATGATGAACGTGAAAGCACTCTTAACCAATTACTGGTTGAAATGGATGGGTTTGGGACCACCGCAGGGGTAGTTGTACTTGCTGGCACAAATAGGCCTGATATCTTAGATAAAGCTCTGTTGAGACCCGGGCGGTTTGATCGTCAAATTACAATTGATAAACCTGACATCAAAGGCCGTGACCAGATCTTTCAGATATATCTGAAAAAGCTAAAACTTGATAAAGATCCTTCGTTTTATTCCCAGCGACTTGCGGCTCTGACTCCTGGATTTGCTGGAGCTGACATTGCAAATGTCTGTAATGAGGCTGCTTTAATTGCTGCCAGGCATGAGAGTACACAAGTGACAATAGATCATTTTGAGGCAGCTATAGACAGGGTAATTGGTGGCTTAGAGAAGAAGAATAAGGTACCTTGTCTCCAGTTACTGCATATTACTATGTAGTATCAGTATGCTTTCTGTTGTATCAGTATGCTGCATGATGAAGTCTCTTCTCACTGTCCGTGGGCATGGCTCATATACTGATTATGGTTCATGTCTATACATCAGTGAGAATGATGGATTGGTTATCAAGTTTGACTATTTGAAGAGAGGCAGATAATACGTATATCACTAGACCATATAACATGCGGCAAAGCAACAACTTAGATGTTTTAAATACTGTTGGCTAACAACTTCTTTTCTAAATTTCACCGATCACATGGGTTTCATTCTTATATATAATAAGATGGAGCACTTCAATCTTAATTTAAATATCATCATCTAATCATATATGTTAAGTTATAATCAATATGTTGGGTCCTGTGTTCTGATAAATGAATGGTAGAGAATCCAGCTTTCTGGATTTTTCCTGCCAAAATTGATGCATAAGCTAGTTGTATTTTCAGGTTTTTACTGTTCAGTTCCATAAAAAAATGGTCCACAACTGTAAGTCAGAACACACTGAAGACAATAAAAACTTAGTTGTCACGTAATATATTTAGTAAATCTGTTAATGACATGACCATCTGAAAATTAACTGAAGTTTGTCTTCTCCATATTTGACCTTTTCTTCTGTTTGCTGTTTATAGTGTTTGTGTTGAGTTAATATAATTCATCTTTGTCTTTTAGGTTATTAGCAAGCTTGAAAGGCGGACTGTTGCTTACCATGAATCAGGTCATGCTGTTACTGGTTGGTTCTTGGAACATGCAGAACCCTTGCTTAAGGTAACAATTGTTCCACGTGGCACCGCAGCTTTGGGATTTGCTCAGTATGTTCCCAATGAAAATCTCTTGATGACCAAAGAGCAACTATTTGATATGACTTGCATGACACTTGGTGGTCGAGCGGCTGAACAGGTAATTACTCCATCTTTTCCTCTCTTTCCCTTCTCTGTCGATGGGTGAGTTATTTGTTCTTTGTAAGTTTGAATTATTATTATATCCATATAATAAGAGTATCTCCAGTGGTAATCTTTAAAATAAAGAGAAGTTCTTATAAAATAAAGAGAATCTCTTATAAAATAAAGAGTAACTTATTTATAAAGAATGAAATTTAAATTCAGTGGATTCTTTATTTTACTGATATTTATTTTGATTTTTTCTGTAAGTATTAAATATTATTAATTTTTTCTCTTAATTTAATTTCTCTTATTTTTTTTATTTTGAAAAAGGAAAGAAAGATGTGTTCTCAAAATGATAAATAATCAATACAATTTGGAAACTGATTTAGAATGAAGTTTGCCGCATGTGGGGAGTCGAACCAATTATTCGTTTTTAATTTGTATAGTAAAGAAACCATTGCACTCTTGATTCATTGTGTAACTCTTTAAATAAAAGAGGAGATGCTCTAAGCTCGTATTATAGTCATAAAGTCACCGATGGGTGGATACATAGCTTATGATTGACTGTTTGAAGATAAATTTTAGGTTCAGCCATTTCTGAACAAGTTGTCTTAATCAGATAGTTCAAAATATTAATTATTTTACAAGTTTATTTTGCATGCATTTGTAAAATCCCGAGTCTGATTGTGAGATGCAAATAGAGTTTAGCTTGCTGGTGAAAGAAATAACCATCGAGTGCAGGCCTTTTAAACAAACTGTATAATAAATGCTGTTAACTTGTCCTTTTTCTCCATAGTATGCACATGATTGGTTGATCACCAGTGTCATGCTATCATGCTTATGCAAGTCCTTAATTTCCTTTCAAAGCATTCTGTTACAAAAGTGCTTCTTTTGCATTGGAGTTACCATGTGTGAGAGGTTGGATGAATCATGAATGCAATTCCGACTTCATCCCAAACCCGGTGAAAAAAATTTAAGCCAACAATATGTAAAAGCTTAGTTAAAAAGAGAATAGCCAAGAGATAAACATTTGGTCCATATTAAACCAAACTTCATATATAAATTATGTTCAAGTGATCAAGAGTTGGAATTTTGAATATGCTCTGATGGTGGCCTGTCCTTGCCATTAATTAAGTCATGACATACTCCTGAAGGGGAATATACTGAGGTTTTAAAGCTAAATAGTTAGAGATAAGTTCTGTGGATTTAGTGGCGAAACTAGGTCGAAGTAAATTGGATTTGCAATGTGGAAAAAGCGTTGGCATGTGGCCTCCAACCCAAAAGAAATGATAATTGTCAAATTAGAGGTAGTCTAGTTGGTCTTCCTACACCTTCAAAGGTGTGCAGGGTGGGCATATTGGGGGAATAGTGAGTTTGAGTGTCTCCATCAACTAGGTCCAATACTTTAGGATAGGCCTACCTCTTGTTTTATAAGCCACTGCTGCTACTAGTCCATTTAGCCTCTCTTGCATGAATTAAAATGATATCAATGATAATTGAGCAAGGAAAATTTCAGTATTCTTTGTTATTTAATCACCAGTGTTGCACTTGGAGTTTGAATAATGCAACAGTTAAAACTATCTAGAAATAGTAATTATTGATTATGCAACTTGGTTCTAGTTGCTCACGAACAATGTCATACAATACCTTCTTAATGCACCATTTTTATCTGCACTCTTTGTTCGGGAAATTATTCAAGCTTGGCTTCTTTCTGTATTCTTCTCATTGATTTCTCAAGAAAAGTATGGACATGAGTCTTGAATGCCTCATCTTTCACTTATAGCATGAAAATATATTCGTAATAAATCCTTTTCTTCGGAAGCACGTGAATTTGTATTAGTGCGGATTTTGGAATGAATCCATGATAAGCATAAAAGGCGAATTGAAGAGGATATGAAGCAACCCATGCACACGCAATATTGAAATCGTTGTGCATAAAATTTAATGTCATTCCAAATGCATGGTTAGGTTATTTATTTTGTTCTAATAAAATTAAAGTATACAACTGTTCTTCAAAATTTGGAAGTAATGTGCTCATCCGCCATATGCTACTTCTACTTTTCCATGAGCTTATGATGTGTGGTAAGGAATTCATGCGTCTTCTTCCACCATGGACACTGTTATGTTCTTTTACCTGAAAATGTTTGCCTGTTCTGGTGGAGTCGTAATCCTATTTTATTGCATATAACCATATGAATTACATATAGACACGGTTTCACTTTCATCTTAGATATTGAATATTGGACCAACTCATGAAACCTTATGTATGTTTTGTTATGATCAATTAGTGTATAAAACTAGAGTTCATACTTGCTCTCTGATTAATCATGTAGTTTGGCATTCTTCTCCTGTAACGGCACATGAATGTAGAACTGAATTTTGTTGTTATCTGCCATTGGATAGGTTTTACTGGGGAAGATTTCAACTGGGGCGCAGAATGATTTGGAGAAAGTAACAAAGATGACATATGCTCAAGTAGCAGTTTATGGTTTCAGCGACAAAGTCGGTCTTCTTTCGTTTCCTCCAAGGGATGATGCGTTTGAGATGAGCAAGCCTTATAGTAGCAAGACTGGTGCAATCATAGACAATGAAGTAAGAGAATGGGTGGCCAAGGCATATGACCATACTCTGCAGTTGATAGAACAACATAAAGAGCATGTGGCTCAGATTGCGGAGCTGTTACTGGAGAAGGAGGTTCTTCATCAAGACGACTTGACTCGAGTCTTGGGCGAGCGACCATTCAAGTCGAGTGAACCCACAAATTATGATAGGTTCAAGGAAGGATTTCAAGAAGATGACAAGGCGTCCAAAGAAACAACAAAGAGTGGGTCCGTGGAGGATGATGGATCATCAACCTTGGAACCACAGATTCTTCCAGCTTAGGGTTTGCAGTAGATTATGCTTGTGTATATGGGTCCATTTGTAAGGTGTCTTTGTTTTAATAATCCAAATGCATTGTACAATTCAAGAAATGTGCAAGTTATTAAAAAAAAAAATCTAACTTTTCTTAAACTTCTATCGGGTTGTTATGCTGTTATGTGACGTGCAAAATAGTTTTTTTTTTTCTTTTTTAACAATGAATTAAGTTGGCATTTCTTTTCGAATCTACTTTTCCCCTCCACTCATAAATTCTGGAATATGCTTATGCCAGTAGTAGTGCCATGATGTGTACTGGCTAAGGGATGTGTACAAAATCGGACCAATTGAAAAACCACTAATAATGATCAGTTCAGTTCATTTTATATCTTTAAATTTGGTTAGTATAAAATCTTAAATTTTCTAATTATTATTTGGTCTGAATTTGATTTTGATTTGATTTAGTTTTTAAATAAGAATTATTCTTATATTTTGAAAAACCGAAAATCAATCATACTGAATTAATTTTTACCTTTTTAATTCATTTCGGTTCTTAATTTCTTAAAAACCGATTGTTTTTTTTTAAAAAAACTCACTTCCGGTCTGAACCCAAAACTATTGTACACTCCTACGTACTGCTACTGCCTACACAAAATGGTCTAGCTCTAGGCGATTCGTAGTTTTGGACATACATAAGCTGCAAATTCTGTAATAAAAAACAAAGGCAATGGTGCTCACAAACCTTTGTTGTTATTATTAATAATTTTAGGTTATGATTGCGACTTGTCCTGAAAATAAGAATCACACATTGAGTTGTTGGTGCTAACTGCTAACTTAGCTTTCACATCAAATGTATTGTGCGGTGTACGGTGTTTTCCTGCTGCACTCAGTTTTGTATTGTATGATTATTAATCATCGGCTTTCTTTAATTTTTGTTGGACAATTCATGAATTGGAAGGCTGAAACTTACTCTCCTAGGATATCCGCCTTATAGTAGCAGAATTTTTTGTATCTTATTTCGCGCCTTTTTATTGTTTTGGCTATTTATAGGATTTGTTTTTTTTTTTAAATATCTTTTTATCATCCTTTAAATTTGTTTGCATTTCAGGCTAAATTTTGATTTTTTTAATATTAACTTTGAGAGCATCGATCGGTTCGCTTCAGTTTGATTCGGATCGGTTTGGTTCAGTTTGACTCGGAATCGATTGAAATCAACACTACCGAACATTCCCTAATCTTCGACCGAACCGTATTTTTTTCCCATCAAACACCGAATTTTTTATCGGTTCAGTTTAAAGTTCCGATTTGAATTTATTTTAGAAATTAAATAGAAATCTTAAACTTTTTGGTAAAATAACAAAAAAACCACAAAATTTAGATTTAAAGTAAAAAAAGTTGTTTAACTTTTTTGGAAAGTTCGGTTTGCTTGGTTTATCGATTATTTTGCTTTTAATCTTCCAAACCTGTAATACCCCATATTTTTAAGATTATTAAGTGGTGTCACATGTCATATTTTGGGATAATAGAAGGAAGAAGGTCGAGAATAAATAAAAATATTTTGGACAAGACCGAAGTGGGTCTAATATGTTAGTCGCGAAATAATAATTAAGTTTAAAAATTATTATTTGTTAAACCGGGTGCGAGCGGGACTAAAAAACCTAAGGAATTAATATATCAATATGCATCTCTAAATCGAAAGCTATAAGTTTTGGAGAAGTCCTCTAAATTAAAATGTCAAAATATGGAAATATGGACGTAAAAATTGAAAGATATAGAAGATGACGATTACGGACAAGTGGTGATGCATGAGTGGAGACAAGTGGCGATGCATGAGTGGAGACAAGCGGCGTGCATGTGCAGCGACATGTGGTGTACATGTACAATGACACGTGACAATGTAGAGGTCTATATATATATAGAAACATTTCTAATACGTCTTTTTTTCGATGATCGATATATTCTCTGAAAAGCTGTTTCGACACGTCGAGTTTGTTTGGTCGATATTTCTCTAATCCGATATCGGAATTCGACGTTTTTTATGTCAAATAGAAGCTATCGACGTCCTCTTAAACTTTATCATTTTTGTTTCACAAAATTCAACCGAAAAACAGATCAAAACCGTGATATAAGTTTCAGCCTATATTGACATGTTTGGTTCGTCGTGTTCCGGCCAATTTTCTCGCCGTTTTAATATCGGAAATCCTTTGGTTAAAACTTTTAAAATTTGGAGGATTAAATTCTAGGGATTCTATGTGTCATTAAGCTATTGTATTGGGAGATTGACGGTTTTGATGTACGTGGTGGACTGGAAATAGCAGTATTTGTGAGTTTCCTATTTACTTTGCGTATTATTTTTATAAATTGTAGTTTGTGTTTTTGGAGTTTGGATGCATTGCGTATTCTGTGAATTAGCGATATGTTTGATTATGTTTTGATCTGAATTCATGATTATTTTGGTTATAGTATACGAAGTAGGATTAAGTGCGATAGATATGAGGTTTATTCGGTGGAATTTTTACGAACTCACAACTTGGTATTAAGCGATGGTAGAGGTTAACTCGGTGAGATTATCTTGGGACCGTACAACTTGGATTATTTCGATTTAATAAAGTATATGTAGTTGTGATACGAATAGTATACATCGGTCGACTTCGCTATCATGTCAGGCGTACAGAATACATCGGTTGGCTTTGCTATCGGTGTTATCGGTTTGCATGTCAGGTGTAAGAGTTACATCAATTGGCTTTGCTATCGATATCAGGTGTAAGAGTTACATCGGTTGACTTTATTATCAATGTCAGGCGGATGAGGTCGAAGGATAAAATTGATTTGGGACGATATGGTATGAGTATAGTAAGTGTTCTTAAGATTAGGGTTTCAAATGAATTATATGTTGAGTTGTTTTCAATTATGTTTATGGAATATGTATTTATAATATCTTAAGTAAGTGAAAATTCCTTGAGTGTCGATTGACACCCCCATATTGTTCTTCTTTTAGGTAAATAGCATTTTGGTGTGACAGACTTCTATTTTTTGTCCCAGAAGTCTGTACTTTTGAAATATGTAAAAAAGACGAAGATTTCAATCGATAAAACCGCAATAGTCAAGTCCAAGTAATATGATATTTTGAAAAACAATTTTTATTTGTATCGTGTATACGTTGATGTATGATTTGATCGTATATGTTGGTATGGATTTGAGGCTGCGCTTTTTGATAGTTTGTATAAATGTATGTTCAGTTTGATTTGAAGTGAGAAAGTTTTTAGTCGTTTTTAGGCTTGCTACCGGTTACGGAGCAACCACTCCCGTGCCCTATCGCCGGTCGCGGCTCATGAATTTGGGTCATGATAAAACTGAGCCGTTAAGTGAACTATGAAGTTTTTAAAATCAGAGACTTGAACCAAACCATTTTCACCAAAAAAACAGAGCCAAACAACAAACTTCGATTCGGTTCGGTTTAATTTTGCTCACCCCTAATTCCTACACTTATTATTATTATTATCATATATTTAATTTTTAAACTTTTTGACTTTTTTTTTAATTTTTCGGTGCAATGTCGTTTTTCTCATTAATTTTAAGATCAACAAAAAATCAACCGAAAATCAATTAAAGATCAACCGAAAATTAATATATTAGTATTAGTCTCATTTTTATAATATTTTCCACGTATATTTTTGTCTTCTTCATTGATTATAAAATCAATCAAAGACCATCTCAACAGAAATTAATAAGATCAAACATGTGTCAAGTGAAAATTAACACAAGATCAACAAGTTTACAACTTTATAACATTCTAAATATTCATCAATGAACCATCACCAACAAATCATGTTACAAAATAAAAAAAACACAACAAACACAATTAAAATGCAAAAATAACACAATATAGCTTCAAGAATTCACAAAATTTCATTAATATATATGAAAAATAGTATAATAAATTTAAAATGATTTTGTATACACTTTAATGGTTGAAAAAATATTGTAAGAAAACAAATAAAAAATCAGAAAAAATAAAGAAGGTGAACGACAGCGGTGACGAACAACTACGACAATGCCAAACAGAGAAGATGATGATAAGAAACCTTTTTGTTAAATATAGGCTTAATCACCCAAAAACCCCCACCTTTTAGCCTCTTTTCAAATACACCCTGACGTTGCAATTTTGTCAATTGCACCCTAATTCACACCTTTAGTTTTCAATTCCACCCTCAAGTACTAAATTGATCTCTTTTTCATTTGAAAAAAATTAAAATAAGTCATCCATTTTTAACTTTTTATGTGGAAAGGAGTTCAAACGAGTACTTTATAAGGGTTTTTATGAATTTTTTCGTGTGAAAAAGAGTCCAATTTAATTTTGAGGATGAAATTGAAACCCAAAGGTGCGAATTAGGGTGCAACTGACAAAATTACAACGTCAGGGTGCAACTGAAAAGGGGTTAAAAGGTGAGGGTTTTTTTGGTGATTAAGCCTTAGATATATTATTATGCTTATTTTTATATAAGGATAGTATAGTATTTTTCTTATTTAGTTTAGCCTATATATTTAGCACTCTTTTGTTTGGATTAGGGTTTAATGCTTTTCTTCTAATGTTAATTAATGGTTTTGCTATTTTTCTCATTAATGTTATCATGGCATCAGAGTCAATTTCTTTATTCTTGCCCTTGATTTAATTTCTCTAACTGACAATTTTTTGTGATTGTGCAACTGTTGCAATTGGTGATTATTCGGCTGTTCGGTATTATTGACCATTTATCTTTGGTTGTCTGTCGTTTTTTGGTTGCGTGTCGTCTTTGCTCGTCTTTTGAGTTTGCTCTCTTTAATCAGTTGATTTAATTTTTTATTTGCTGTTGATATGGCTGAAAACTAGAAATTATTCGCTTCAAGCAGTAATGTTCAGTTAGTAGTAAAAATTATGCATATTGGAGTTATTTGATGAATTTTTTCTAAAAGGTAAATAAAAATGGGGTTATGTATTAGGTGCTTTTGTTAAACCTCATAATAGTGCAACTGCTGATTATATGACTTTGTTAGATAAACGAGACGTGGATAATTCCAAAATCATTAATTAGATCAATAATTCTATTAAGCACTCGGTAGGTACCAGTTAGCAAAATATGAGACAACTAAGTAGGTTTGGGAGCATCTAGCTAGACTATACATACTGTAACACCCACATTTGAATATCATATAGTTATGCTCATGCATTTCATTCATTTTGACGATTAAGAGTAGGTGTCATTCATAAGCATTTACGTGAGCATTTAAACATATGATTGGTATATAATTAAATGGAATAATGGGGGTTTGTTTAATGTAATAACTATTTAAAATGAATAATAGTAAATATAACGACAAACATATATATTAGAACTAAATTGTATTGAAAGCACGTCGGTGAAACTTAATTGGTTTGGTTACCATGAAATGAAATAAACTAAAAAGGTTAAGTTGGAGTTAAATTATATTTCAAGTATTATATTAGATGTTTGTATTGGAAGATAATTGTATGAAACTAATTCTATTTTAGTTGAGTGAAACCTTATGTATAAGTTAAATATCACCTCTTTAGCTAAATTTTCTTCATCTATCTAAACAAGAGAGAAGGAAGAGCAAGAAACTCATGAAAACCTCAATCTAACTCCAGCCATAAGATTAATTACTCTATATTTAAAGTTTGAATCAAGAAAGAAGAAATTTGGTAAGTAATTTAAGATGTTTTGGTTGATTAGGTTAGGGTTCTTCATGTTTATGCATGATTCCTGCATATATCCGAAAATTTGGTTTGTGTTGTTTATATCATAAACCGAGTTATACAAGTCCAAATTGATTGATTCTTGATTCTATGGAAACTATAGCCAGTCTACTACAATTGTTATTCTTTGTGTTTCATCATTTGAAGTCTTTATGATAGCCTAATATTCCATAACATTTTGTAGCTGGGTCTGCCTATACAGCCTGATAGGATGTCACCAAAATATGAATATCTCATTGTTTAGAAATCTAATTGAGTTGGTTCTTTTTAGTATATTTTATAGACTCATATACCTATAACTTCACCGAAGGGTTCTATCAAATTGTATTTCTATTGATCTGTGGATCAATTTCAAGACAGGGTATATGTTCTGCCTACTTTGTAGAATTATGGCTGCAACATTAGTTACTTTTGAAATTGATAAAATGAGTTATATATATCCAAATGATGCCATTTTTGATTGTATGGATTCTTTAAGATGTATACTAAAACTGTTTAGTTTTGACAAAAGACTAATTCTGTCATTTGAATGGTGTATAAGAATAGAACATTAAGTGGTATCAAAGCAAAGATTAGATTCCCTAGGGCGTAGAGTTGTGATGCATATTGGCATAGCATGCATAACATGCATAACATGATATACATCTAATTGATTTGATGTAGTACATCTTCTATAGGATGGATGAGCATGGAGATGATCCCATTGGCCCAGAAATGTCTGTAGAGTCTGTGCATGGTCCTGGAAATGCATCTTTTAATGAACAGGAACATTCTGAGGATAATGCTCCACCGCAAGATGAAAATCCTTTTCTGCGACAGTTTATCGAAATGTTGCAAAGAATAGCAGCACCTCCGCACCATCGAGCACAGGAACCAGAAATTGACAAAAACTATGAGAGAGTTAGGAAACAAGGGGCAAAGATATTTGGAGGTACTACAGATCCTGCAGAAGCTGAAGAATGGTTGAGAAATATAGAGAGAGTTTTAGATATAATTGAATGCGCTCCTCAGCAGAAGCTGAAATATGCAGTGTCATTGTTTGAGAAGGATGCTTTGGATTGGTGGGAAACAGTTTCAGGAAGCGGAAATAGGCCATTGACTTTAACCTGGGATGATTTCCTCAGAGAATTTGGTGAGAAATACATGCCACCAGTATATCGTGATAAAAAGAAAATTGAATTCATGGAACTAAAGCAGAATGAGTTATCAGTGGCTGAATATGAACTTCAATTTGTCAGATTATCAAAGTATGCACCTGAGGAAATAACTACTGAGGAAAGGAAAAGAAGTAAAATTGAAAGGGGTTTGAACCTTGATATTCGAGAGAAAATTGCTGTTAGGACTCCTACTTATAGTGCATTGATTGAAGCCGCTTTGAGGGCTGAAGAAATACTAGTTGAAAGGAGCGAGATAGAGTCTAAAAAGAAGAAAATGACTGGGACTTTTAATGCTCCTTCAAGACATGGCAGTTCCTTTTCTTTTAGAGGATCAAGTTCAAGTACTAGTGGCTATAGAGGAAAGGGAAGAGGTCAGTCGAGTAGGCCAACTTTAATGCCATCTGGCAGAGGTGGATATACATCTATTGGGTTTGATAATAGACAACGACCAACAAGGTCAGTTAGTGTAGGATCCACTCCAGTGTGTGCAAATTGTGGCAGAGTACATTCAGGGGAATGTTGGGGAAGAAACCCTATTGTGTGTTATAATTGTCGTCAACCTGGCCATATTGTTAGAGATTGTCCACTCAGGAGAGGTTTGCTTGAAGAATCTCAAGCTATGGGTCAGAGTAGTGTGGGTGAAAATATACACCAAGTGGGTGTAGGCCGGGGAAGAGGAAGAGGTAATAGAGGAGGAGGAACATCTTCAACTATACAGTCTGGATATACAGGCCAACCTCATACCCAAGCCAGAGTATTTGCAGTGACGAGGCAAGATGCACCTACTGCACCTGATGTGATTACTGGTACATTTTCTATCTGTAATTGTGATGCACATGTGCTAATTGATCCTGGATCTACATGTTCATTCATATCACATGAGTTTGCATTACGTGTGCATGGCATATTAGAACCATTGAGACATGATATATATGTTTCTATGCCTGCTGAGGGTGTTATTATTGTAAATACTATGATAAAAAATCTTGTCCTATGATTGTGAATGGTATGACTTTACAAGCTGATTTGGTGGTTATTAATTTGAGAGAGTTTGATGTTATATTGGGTATGGATTGGCTGTCAAAACATCATGCCATTGTTGATTGTCAAACTAAAGAAGTAGTTATGAAAATTCAAGGGCAAATGAAAACGATGATTGTTGGGAAAAGGAAAACAGTGCCTAATTGTTTAATCTCTGCTGTTACTGCGTTTCATTTGATTAAAGATGGATGTCAAGAATATTTGGCTAGTGTAATAGATATGACTAAAGTTAGTCCGGGGGTTTCAGAAATTCGAGTAGTGAGAGACTTTCCAGATGTGTTTCTTGATGAATTGCCTGGTTTGCCACAACATAGGGAGGTTGATTTTGAAATTGAAACTATACCTGGGTCAGCTCCTATTTCTATAGCACCATATAGAATGGCTCCACTAGAATTGAAAGAACTGAAGAAACAGTTAGAAGAACTGCTTGATAAAGGATTCATCAGGCCAAGTATTTCTCCATGGGGCACACCTGTGTTATTTGTGAAGAAGAAAGATGGTAGTATGCGATTATGCATTGATTATAGGCAATTGAATAGAATTACTGTGAAGAATAAATATCCATTGCCAAGAATCGATGATTTACTTGATCAATTGAGAGGTGCCATGGTATTTTCTAAAATTGATTTGCGGTCAGCATACTGGCAACTTCGAGTTGATGAGAAGTTCACTCCTAAAACTGCATTGAGAACTAGGTATGGTCATTATGAGTTTATTGTGATGCCATTTGGATTGACGAATGCTCCAGCTGCTTTATGTCATTAATGAACAAAACATTTCAGCAGTATTTGGATAAGTTTGTGATTGTGTTTATTGATGATATTCTGATCTATTCTCGAAGCCATGAACAACATGAACAACATTTGAGAATTGTCTTAGAAGTTTTAAAAGACAAACAACTTTATGCCAAGTTTAGTAAATGTGAATTCTGGTTGGTAGAAATAGCCTTTTTGGGACATATTATTTCTAAACATGGTGTACAACCAGATCCATCAAAGATTAAAGCTATTCTTGAATGGGAGTCACCAAAGAATGTTACAGAAGTTCGAAGTTTTCTAGGTTTAGCAGGGTATTACAGAAGATTTGTGAAAGATTTTTCTGTTATCGCAAAACCGTTGACAAATTTGCTGAAAAAGAATACAACTTTCAAATGGATTGACACATGTGAGAAAAGCTTTGAGGAATTAAAGAAAAGGCTTACTTCAGCACCAATACTTTCCTTACCATCTGAAAATGGAGGTTATGTGGTTTACACTGATGCATCAAAGCAAGGCTTTGGATGTGTATTAATGCAACATGGAAAGGTTATTGCATATGCTTCTAGACAACTACGACCTCATGAAGTGAATTATCCTACACATGATCTAGAACTTGGTGCTATTGTGCATGCGTTGAAGACATGGAGACATTACTTATATGGTGAGACATTTCAAGTTTTCACAGATCATAAAAGCTTGAAATATATTCCTACACAGAAAGAGTTGAATTTAAGGCAAAGAAGATGGATTGAGTTACTGAAAGATTATGATTGTACTATTGATTACCATCCTGGAAAAGCCAATGTTGTTGCAGATGCTTTGAGTCGAAAGGTTGTGGATAGTATGGCAAGTATGCCTTGTTATGATGTTGACTACTTAATTGCACTTAGAAGTATGAATACTTGGTTGGACACATATGATGATATCTTATTATCCACCTTACAAGTGAAGCCTTCTATTGAAGAAAAAATTAAAGAAACTCAGTTTGAAGATCCTTATTTACAGAAGATGAGAAGAAAGGTTGAACAAGGAAAACATGATCAATTTGTACTAAGAGTTTTTGTATAATGTTATGTATAAGTGATTGATGTGAGATAGTTTAAATGTTACAGTTATGCGATAAGTTAAAACTTTTGTGTCGTAACATGAAATGTATGAAATGGATTATGTTGTGTTTGTTATAACATTATGAGTAAATAATATTTTAATTAAGAGGGTGTTACACACACAGTCTAACTTTACAAAACAGTTTTAGTTGGAGTATGTTATGATATCCGTGCTATGCTGTAGAAACTATGAGTATTCTGGAATTTTATGATGTTATGACAGATTTGTGTGATCAACGGGCTCTCATAAAATCTGTTGAATTACGAGCCTCTAGGGCTTATATTGCACGAAGAGAGGAGCAGAGACTAGTACAGCTTTTAATGACTCTTCATGATGAGTTTCAGGAACTTTGAGCGTACATTTTGCATCGTCATTCTCTGCCTTCTATTAATTCTGTTGTTAGTGGACTTTTGGCTGAAAAAATTCGTCTTAAGTCTTCTATTGTAAAAAAGTGTCTTTAGTCTCTAATCCATCAGTATTTGCCATGTCTCCACGACCAAATTTCAATTCTCAATTCAGGCCTTATGGAACTGTTGCTCGTGGTGACTGTGGTTTTTGTAAACAAAAAGGTCATTGGAAATCACAATGTCCAAAATTGGATAAAGGAAAGCAGTTATATGCTCAGACACAGCCCTATCAGCAGTCATCAATAGAGATACCGACCTTCAGCTCCTCATAATGGACCTCTCATTCTTCCTCACCCTCATAATGGACAGACAACCTCTTCTTTAGATCCATCAATGATTGAGCAATTTCAGAAGTTCCTTGCATCTCACATGCCATGTTAGTTTCATTTCAAATATATTTGTCATCTAGTCTGTCATGTACATCTTCTTCCTCTTATATTTTAGATTCTTTTTACTTCTCTAACTCCTAAAGTTTCACTTCGTATTATGAGTGCCAATGGTACACCTACACCTTCTTTTTCTTTATCCAATATTTATCACATTTCTAGTCTTACTTTAAATCTTGCTTATGTTGGTCAAATTTGTGATAATAGTTGCTTAGTTTCCTTTTCTTGTTCTTCTTGTTATGTTCAGGATTCAAAATCTCAGGAAGTGATTAGGGCCGGCCATAGGGAAGGAGGACTTTATATATTAGATTAGCTCAAAACTTCTAAGAATGCGGCTGCTGTTCTTGGTGTGGATGTATCATTTTTTGTTTGAGTCATTCTTCTTCTGTTTTTATTTGTGGAATTCTTGCCTTAGTTATGTCTCCAGGTCTCGTTTACAATTTTTAGCTTTTACAGGAATTTTAAAAAATTTGATAACTCATGATATTTCTGATTATAGTGGTCGTAAGCTTGCAAAGTTTTCTGTTGTGTCTTTTTCTAAAAGTAATACTTTATATGTTGCACCTTTTGATCTTATTCATTCAGATGTTTGGGGACTGTCTCCCGCTTCTATAAAAGGGGGTTCTCGTTATTATGTCTCTTTCATTGACGATTGCACTCGTTATTGTTGGATTTATCTTATAAGTGTTATAAAATCAAAACTGAGGTACTAAATTGTTTAATTTTTAAAGGGTTAATTGCAAATTCATACACGAACTTTTCCCTAATTTGCAATTACAACATAAACTTTGAAACTTGGCAATGTTAGTAACCAACTTTACACTTTTGGCAAATCGATACAACAAACACGAAAAATACTAACGCGGACATTGTAATATACCACCATGTGTCGTTGCGTGATTGGTCGGTGTACCAATTTGCCAAAAAATGGAAGTTGGTTACTGACATTGCCAAGTTTCAAAGTTTATGTTGTAATTGCAAATTAGGGTAAAGTTCGTGTATGCATTTGCAATTAATCCATTTTTAAATAATGAATAACAAACTCTGAATTATGACAAACGTGGGGACCATAGAGTAATTACTCTTAAAACATTTACTCATTAAAGTACATTTTACTAGAGTTAAGATTTGATGCTGAATGAGGGGGCTACTTGTAAATCACACAGATGAAATTATGTATATAAAAAAATTATTGTACGCAATCGTTGTGTTATGTCATTTTTACAACAATCTAATGATGCGTTATTCATGTGAAAAAATTAATAATAAAAAAACTAAAAAAATCTATCGCTTAGTTTGTTGTAAATTTGGCATGTCACAACCAATGTATGGGAAAGACTGCTCACCTAAGTTCCCAAGTTAATGGAGTCCTTGTTGGAAAGCAAACATGAAAATTTGAGGGATATATATTAAATATGCTTTCCCAACTGGACTAATAATCCACCACCAATCATTTGTTATTTCTTTTAGCTTTGCCAATTGTCCATGTTTTGTTCTAAATTTAGAAGCTTATTCTTTGCATAATGATGGTGTGTAGGAAATCTGCATTGGCATGATTTCAATGAAAGATAGGCACAGCACATACCTCTAGTTTTTTTTTCCTAATACAAAATAGTTACTTTTTTCATTCTATTTTTTTTAAATATACATAATCATTTATTATTTGAACAGTTAATTAGTATATATTTTAATTAATTATTAGAACATATTAAAAGAGGACTAGAAGATGAAAATATATTACTATAAGAAACAAGAATAAATGTGATGTGGCGTTTTTATAAATTAACTCATTTTATATAAATAAATTTAATTTCGTATATTTGTGTTTCTTTTAAATTAGGGTTTAATATAAATTTAGTGTCTGAACTTTTTTAAAAATGACAATTTGGTGTTTGAACAAAATTTTATATCGATCCCATAGGTGAACTTGTTTATAAATTACAAGTTGATATGTCCAACAGGTTTCTTTCCGGTAGCCATTAAAAACGCAGTTAATGTGGAAGGGATCAATTTCCACATAGACAAATACTTATTAAAACGCAAATGACGTGGAATTTAGGGGTTGGCTTATTTCAAATGGACAAAAGAGCCCTTTGCAACGGTAAAAAGAATCCCCTAGAAGCACAACTAAAGCCTTCTTCTTTCTCTTCTTCACTGTGTATTTCTGAACTTCTTTCTCTAACTCTTTCTTTAACATTGAAATGGAATTTTGCTATTGTGACAGGAGATGCGTAGAGAAAACTTCATGGACAGACCGAAATCCTGGGCGAAAGTTCGTGACATGCGAGATGGGAGATTGCAGCTATTTCAAATGGACAGGTGACGAATTGTGCGAGAGAGCCAGTCGAATTATACCTGGTTTATTAAGAAAGATTGGAAGATTAGAAGCTGAAGCAGCAAGAAGCTGGCGAAGGGAAAAGTTCTTATGGGCATGGGCTATATTTTCTGTTTTAGTTCTTATATTTAAGTGAAATGTATGCTGCAATCTGATGTACGATCTGTATGGTGTTTTGTAGTTTGTGATGTTTGTAAAACTGAAAATATTGTGTTTGTTTGTTAAATTTATGGATATTAATGAAAATTGAAACTTTGAGTTGAATTTGCTGCATTGTTAGTGTTTGGGTGAATGTGTGAATTAAATGATGGGAAGGTGTTTGATGAATTGTCTGAAAGAATGTGTTTGATGAAATGGCTAAGTGAATTAAGCTACATAACAAGTCACTGAATGTGTTCGATGAAATGCCTGAAAGAAGCTACATAATTTATAGGCAATACACAACTGCAATTTCAAAATTCTTGATCATAAACTAAGAAAAAAAGTTAAAATACAAAATCATGTATAACTTGAAATTGGGTAGTATCATATCACAATTTCAAATAGCCAACATGTTTGATACAAAATATTACGTCACTGTGTCGGTTTTAATCAGTCTCAACACAAACAAAAGCACCTAGGATATAGATCGACTTCAGTTCAATCATTGCTACAAAAATCTAATACAGAAACTAGATTGACTTGAGTTCGATCACCACCTAAGGTAAGCAAAAAGCTTGGTAACAACCTAAGCTGTCCAAAACACAAAATCTTTACATAAGCTCCTTCAATTATGCTGTAGAGTGCTCCGGCAAAGTGTCTGGAGCTGGTTTTGATCTGACAGAGTCTTGGGTAGTGATAATTGGATCTGAAGTCTCAGCTCTTGTAGTCCTTTTAACCTTCTTGCTGG